>NW_010176622.1:19039-30221 GCF_000695765.1 Mesitornis unicolor | reverse complement strand
GCAGGGAAGCACGGCCCAGCTGTGGCGCAGGTGATACAGCAAGCGCGGGTGTGTGGGAATCATGGGAGCTGAGATCAAAGCCGTGGCCGTGCCCAGCTTTCCTGGCCAGATGTGGTTTTGATAAAGGAGCTGGGCAATTACTGCTCCGTGGATTTTATGTGAATCATTATTAAGTGATTGTTGAATCATTATTAAATTATTATTAAATGTGAAGTCTGGGAAGGTGAGAGGAAGAATTCGCTCTGAGTAGCTCAGCCCCAGCACCAAGGACATTACACTCGGATGTGCAAGAGAGTTTGGATGCTTCTCCCCACCTGAAGAGGGGCATCACGAACACTTTGTTTTTCTCCTAAAAGGACTGCAACAGTAAAGTCAATAAATAAGCAAAGATGTCCTTGAGGAACTGTCATACAGGCTGGAGCAGGACACGTGCTCCAGCTTTCCCTCCCGGCTGCAGTCTTCACCTTGACCAAACTCTCTGAGGGCACCACAAGCCACCAACAGAGAATTAATTGGGCAAATTACAAAGCATTTTGGTCGCTCTGAGCAAATTATGGTTCATCAAGGAAAATTTTCCAGAAATTCCTTTCCCCTGGCAGCTGCAGGGCTGGTCCACGTGTGGCTGGACTGAGAGCTGGGCGATATCTCAGGCACGTTTTAGGATGCTTTAAGGATGGTTTGGAGGTCAGCCCTCTTCGTTGGCTTATTTGAGCATGAACCAGGGTCTCTTGTGTCCCCTTGGGACGAGATCCCATGGAGGAGATATCCCCCATAGAGAAGACCATGGAGCAGGTCTGTGGGCATGTGCACCCCGGGGTGGAGCGGCTGCGGGGACAGGCAAGGTGCAGGCAGCAGGAGGGCAGGGACAGGCAGAGCTGGCTCAGCCGCTTCCCACAAGCGCAGGCAGAGCCACCCTCCATGGTGGCCATGGGCTGGAGGCAGCAGTGAGAGGCCACGGGGGTTTCTCTCTAGTTTCTTCCTCCATCTTCACCCCACATTGGTGAGAGCAGGGTGTGGTGGTGAGGGGTCTTTTTTGCTGAACCCCCCTTGGTTTGAGTTTATCTGGGGATCAATGGGATGCACTTGGGGTGCATGATGCCTTGTTTGCACTGGTGGACAGAGGATGCTGGTGCTCAGTAGGTGTCTGCAGCTCCATTCCAGCTCTTTTACCACCACCTTCTGCTCCCCTCTCCCTCCTCCTTCCTCCTTGCTCTCCTCCCCATTTTAAGGTTAAGGCAGTCCTGTCCCCTGCTGCCCACCCTCCCAAAGACTCGGAGTCCTCCATCCCTCTCTCTTTGTGCAGTGCCTGGTCCCTGCTCCATAGGGGTTCCTGGGGCGAAGGGAGGTGGCACTGCCACATGAGGTGACATCTGGCAGCAGGATGCAGGAGGGAGCAGCATCGTGGCCATCGAGGCTGACCCAGAGATGATGACATGGAGAGAGCAGAGCTGCTCTCTCTCTTCTTTCCTCCAGTCCCCGATGTGGAGCTGCAGGGGCGGTGGCTGATACCAGGGAATCGCGGCTCTCCCCAGCAGCCCGGCCTCTCTTCCTCCATATGGACAAAATTTGCTCGTTTTCTTTCAGAAGACAAAAAAAAAAAAAAAGGCAAAGCAAACACCTCTGCCTTTGTTTGGAGAGAGAAGAGCTGCGG
Source organism: Mesitornis unicolor (assembly GCF_000695765.1). Classification (NCBI taxonomy): domain Eukaryota; kingdom Metazoa; phylum Chordata; class Aves; order Mesitornithiformes; family Mesitornithidae; genus Mesitornis; species Mesitornis unicolor. Next base: position 28,570 of record NW_010176622.1, on the reverse strand, counting down.
CCTGCTCAGATGGAATTTATTTTGTGCTTGGTAATTCAATCCATTCGGGCTCAGGATATGGCCGGGAGAGTTGAGCCAAAAAATGCAAGTTTAAAGAAACTAAATTTTATGCTGTGTATACAGTCAAGTTTGGGTTTGGCTGAGATGAGCGGTTTCCATGGTTTTTAGCAAATTCTGTTGTAGCAACCAGCTCCTTGTGCAATGGAGGGGCTGGGAAGCACGTGAGCCTCATTGAGCTGTGGCCCCAGAGAGGGGCACAGGGGGAGCCTGGATGGGGGACAGGGCCATTGCAAGGTGTTTAATCCTGACCAAATTGTGCACCCTCCGTGCATGAGGAACACAGCCTTGAGCAGGGCCTGTCCTTAATTTTGAACCTCTGCATTCCTCTGCGAGGCTGCAAAGCCACTTTTGCCATTCAGTTCAAGATAAAAAGCATTAGATCCAAACCAGACAAAACCCCGGTGCTTTCAGAAATAACACGTTTGTTTTTCCTCTTGAGCAGGGAATTATTTCAGCTTGCCAACTTGCTCGGACCAGCCGTGCTCATCCTTCAGCTGTGTTTTTGGCAGCAAGAGCTTCGTGTGCTGCTTAGTGTGTGCATCCCACCCCCCTGGGAGAGCATCAGGGCTTGGGCAAAGCCAACCTCTGTAGGGAGCTTTTCTTGTTAAACGTCACTGAGAGGCCCTTTTATTAGCTGTTCTTTCGAGGAGCAAAGCCCCATGTCCCAGCTGATGGATTTATCCCCAGTTGGATAGGATTCCCCTCCAGTTACGCCCCATCCCTTCTTTGTTACCTTAACCAGAGCCAGTTTACCAAAAAATTACCAGTTTATCAGGCTAGCCACTTCTGTAACATGCTTGCCAGCAACCCATGGGCTTGGAAGCAGATTTCCAAATTCTTGTTTCTCTTAGGCTTTGCACTTCTGACTTCAGAACAGTGCAGGATCAATTAATCCTCCCAGTCTGTCCTGTCCCACTGCTAAAGGTTCATGAGGGTGATTCAGTGATGGATACCTCAGCGATGGATACCTCATCTCACACGTCCAGCTCAAGGGACAAGCCTGCTGCTGCCTTATCTTGCAGCCTCAAGGTGCCCTGGGCAAACAGAGGGCTCCTTTGGAGAGGTCCATCCTTGCCCTGCTCTTCTCACCTTCCCCCCCTCAACCACCCTGCCTGTCCCCGAGCTTCTCTTCCTCACATAACCCCATCTTCAGGGTCCCATCTGCTCCCACCCTGCTCCACGCTGATCCCGATGCCTGGTGCTTGTTAGCGGGGTAACTCCTCCATGAAACATGAGATCTGCAGCTTTGCTTGGCCTCAGAAGACCCTCACCATGTGTTGAGAGTGCCTGGCGTCACTTGGGAGGCTGCTATTGGCCATATGTCATGAAATGATTGTAGGATATTGGCGTGCTGTTTCAGCCTCTGACAAAACGTGTCCTGCCTCATCTCTTCCCTCCTTATCCACCTCAGAGACTGGCTTGCTGATCCCTTTGTTGCTCCCCAACCATTGCTGGTCCCCACACCTTGACCCCAAATGCATTTTGGATCCCCCTTTCTGCTCACAGCTTGGAGTTGGAGGGGTTTGTGCCCAGGGACTCCTCTCTGTGCCCAACCTATGCCTGCCGCCTCCTCTTCCTCCTCCATTGCTTCCAGCAGAGGTTTGAGGTCAACATCTTCTTCAGTGATGCTTGGGTGTCTTGGTAAGGTGCCTGGAAGACCTGCACCCACCCAGCATCACCTTAAGGGTGCTTGTGTCCTACCAGTGAGGTACACAACACTGCGGAGGTGACACACGGAGACCGGTTTGAGGCCACCACAATGTTCAGGACAGCATCTCCGTGCATGTGTGTTGCTGTGTGTGACAGGGCCATATACACGAGGAGGACTTGTAGACCCATAGATCTGCTAAATAACAGATTTCCACAGGCTGGCCCATAAACTGTTAACGCATTAATTAAAAGAAGAAGGAGTTGGTCCCATTAAGCTCACCATCTGTTTTAATTATCCACTAAAGCTCACAGAAAGCTTTGTATACACTGTAATTGCATAATTAAAACAAACTGTTGGGAGATAGATGGCACAGAGATGACTGGGGAGAGGAAAGCAGTCCTTGCTCCTGCTCTGCTGCCACTCAGGAGCATTGTAATTAAGAGCGACCAGCAAAGCAACTCCTTTTTGGGCTGAGCTTAGCATCACACAGCCCCTGTTGACTTCTGATAACTCTCCAGTCTGAGCAGAAGCAGCAGCATCATTAAACCCCATTTTGCTGGTATTTGGGATGAAAGCCCCATGCGTTGGTCCAGGATGGGCAATCATTTCTAATTATTGCAAGCAAACTCTGCAAATCATAAGTTTCCAGCCCAATTCACCACCTGGATGCATCCCATCCCGAGGCAGACACAACTCACTGCATTGCAGCTCCTCTCCTGCCTTGTGCCCGTGGGTGGGGGGAGCCCAGCAAAGCCAAGGAGGTTTGTCTGGTAGCTCCCAAAATCTGGTTCATTCAAAGGGAGCACATCCAAAGCCCGGCTGGTTGCTCCTGGGCATGGAGCAGGCTGACGCATTCTAATGGTAGAAGCTTTAAAATAAAAATATTAGTCTTAAAAAGACACCAAAAAAAAGCACAACAAACTTCCTTGGAATAGCAGTGGGGATTCTTCACTTTTTCTGTTTTGTTTTGGGTTTTTTTTGTCTGGTTTTGTTTTTGTTTGTGGGTTGGGGTTTTTTTATGTTTGCTGTGTTGAACTGATATTCTCATGCTGCCTTATACCTTGTTTCTCCCACATCACTGCTCTTTTCCATTCCCTGCAACCCTAATCTTTGGATTGATGCTTTCTTGCCGTTAAACTTCTGATCCGGACTGAGAAAACACGATGAGGTCATTGCAAGCCCTGAAAACTGGAAAAAGTCCCTCTTGTTTGAAGCCCTCCTGGCGGAAGTCTCCAATGAGGAGGAGGGCCAAAACACAAGTGTGTGTGGACAAAATCTGACTCTCGCAATCTGCCCACACTGGATCAGGCCTTTAATGAGTTCTTGACAAGCAACGCGCTGGAACGTAATTAGAGAAGAGCTCCGTAGCCGGCCAGAACTGCCCAATATTTTCAATGTCAGCCTAGAAACACTGGAATTGCTTGGAAGGGTCTTCTGAAGCCAAGGTAAACTTTAGGGAATTAGGGTAAACTGTCAGCATGCCCTCAGAGCAGCGAGGTCCTGGTAGCGGCTGATCCGTCGCCGCAGCGACTCTTCCTTGGCATGGGTGTGATGGATGATTTCTGCCACCTCCCATCTCCCATGGGATGGTATTTTGTTATGAACGGATTTTCCTGGCAGGAAACGATGCTTTCATCAAGATGGGGGCGTTTTGCAGAATCATGGCTGACCCTCCTCGCAAGGGCACATTTTAACATTTCTTTTAGAGACAAACTGTCCTCTCCACAACAGGATGGGTTATCTTCTTTAATCGGAGCTGGAATAAAAGATACAGATCCATCCCGACATCCAGTTCCTCTTTGGAAATATGTTTCCTGGAAAATTTTAAAAATGTTTTTGAAACAACTTTGCAATCCTGGCAGGCAGCAGCTCTGAACACCCTACAGCAGAGCATCCAAGGAGAAAAACCTCTCCACGTGCAACAGTTCCTCCACGCAAATGATGCAAAATTAAATGAGCTCCTATTAGAAGTCAACCCAAGCAAACCCTCTTTTGCAAGTGACACTTTCCCTCTGTTGTTTCCTCTTCTGGATTTCTCTTCCAGAAAGATCTCTTCTGGATTTCTCTTCCAGAAGAAAAGCTGGCGCTGCAAATACCTTGGGGAAGGGAAGGGGAGGGTTGGGAACCCCATGGTTGCTGGGGTCCCAAGCCTGGAGTTCAGTGGGACAGGTGGCTGAAGGGATTGGGTGGATGCAGGTGACCCAAGTGCAGATTTGAAGACCCAGCTGGGGTTTACACAAGTTTTGTGAACCAGCCCCAGATCTGCTGTCTGCAGCCACCCATTTCCGTTCCCACTTTCCAGGACTGATCCAGCCTAGCTCTGCTTCCTGAAGGCAAGAGCATCCCTAATGTCCCCACAGGAGAACTGAAGACAGCAGCTTGCAACCCAAATCGTGCCAAAGGGAGTATTTTCATACTCAGTGCACCATTGGGCCATGCAGCTCACCACCATGGGATGCTGCTGGGACCAAGGAAACAGCCAGGCTCAAAAACTGCCTGGATGCTATGCTTGTGCATGCCCATCGCCCCACTCCCAGCCCAGGGAGGCTGTGGTGGCTTGGGGCAACCCAGAAGGGTGCAGTGGCTTCAGCTTCTTCCTCTTGCATTGCCTGAGGTCTGGCTACCTCTTGGCATTTTATGAATATAAAGCGTTTTGCCCATGGATTTTGGCTCAACAACACATCCTGCATTTTGTCATTGGGCTCTCAGGAGGCTCGGCTGGCTCCTGGGAGGCAGTTCATTAGGGTAGGCCATAACGAGATCATTTCTTGCTGGAGCGACACAATAGTTCATCGGTGCAGAACAGCACTCAACCCTGCTGAGGCTTTCCCTTATTTCTGGCCATTAAAGGGACTTAGGGAGCTCTACAGGCATTTTTAGCTCCTTCAAGCAATAGCATCAACACCCAGCGGGAGATGTGGGGATATTTATCTTCACAGGGCCATGGAAAACATCACAAATTGAAGTAATGGAGCGTGGTTGTAACAGACCACGGTGACAGCTGAGGAAAATCAGCGATGCCCAGTCCTGGCTGCAGCAAAACACACTTTGAGCTGGGGTCCCAAAACACCCAGAGGGCAGAAACACACCTCATTGGCATTTATTGGAAATCTCACCAGTGCATCCCTGCCTGCCATGTCTGGACCTTTGGATGGATCACCAGTGTGAACAGCGACCCTATTAGATGCCAATTTTGGGTCTCCAGGGAAATTGGGAGGGATTTGGAGACTCCAGCTATGCCAAACACTGGGCTCCCGTGAAGGATGCTGACTGAAGCATCCAAAATGATGGATGCTGCAGTTTGAGTGTGCAGTTTGCCAAACCATGGCTTTATTTTGTTGGCCATTGTAATGGAAAACCTGCTTACAGACAGGTCTTGGGTCTCTCCCACCACCAATGTGCTCCATGGTGGCCTTTCACCCCATGAAAACGTGGCAATTCACCCCAAATGTGTCAATTCACCCCAAATAGACTGCTCATGGGTTAAAATCATGAAGAATCTTCTGGGAAACATCTTCTCCTTCTGGAGCAAGTCTTATTGGGAAGGTCCATCAGTACACACCAAAATGTCATTGTTCCTCTGGGCAGCACATTTATTTTTAATGTAATTAAGAGCCATTGGGACTTTAAGAGGGGCTCAAGAGCCCTGCATGGGCAGAGGAACCAAATGGCCAATGCTTTGTGCAGAACAGGTGGATGTGCTCTGTGCCATTAATAAAAACATGGATATAAAGAGAAAACATGGATATAAATGGAAAACATGGATATAGTTCAAAAACATGGATATACATTTCACGGATCTTCACATCCGAGTAAAGGAGGCATTAATGCGGAAAGAGGAATAAAACCAGACAAGTGCTCTGAGGGCTGATGAGGCATTCAGGGTTTCAGTGGGTCTTGCATTGTTTATTAATTGGGGTGGTTTTTTTTCATTAATGTAATTGAGCAAAAGGATCTCTAGAAGATGAAGTAACGGGGCAGATATGGATACTTTTGGTGTCAAGGCCAAACTAGAAAACTGGGACGGTGCTGGCACAGGGGGTGCAAACCAAGTGCTCTTCAGAGTTCTCAAAAAAAAAAAACCAACCCTCAGATTTTTGAGGGCTTTTTATTTCACTGTTTTCAACAAAAGCTCTGAAAAATGCCTTGTCTGGACCCACCCAGAACTGCTCGTGGGACCAGCACTGAGTTCAGGCTTCTGGCATCAGCCTCGCTGTCTCTTTTGTGCAGTGATTTTCTTCCCACTGAGGTCAGCCGCTGGGCAGAAAGTGCCGGTTGTTTGGAAGTAGAAAGCTTCGAGTAGGAAAAAAACATCCAGAGGAAACTTTTCGACACTGGGAAACCTCCCCACCCACCCTGACCTCACTTGGTTCTCCCGACCCCCTCCCTTTGCCAACCCACAGCTTGTCCCTGTCCCCCTGCTCTGCTTGGGGCACAAGACACCTTCCCTCTCATCGAGCATCCATCATGGCCCATGCAGATGCAGGGAGAGCTGGTTTCCCACCTACACATGGCTTTGAAGTTGTTCTCCCACTTGCAGGTCACTGCCCGGGCTGGCGCGATCCTCCTGAACTGGTCTTGCTCCTTTCCTTGCCGGGACCATCCCAGTTGATTGCAGGGTTTCTCCTGCTGGAGCTGGGTGTAGATGTTAGGTAGCCATTAAAGACCTCCTGACTTCCTTCTCTCCAAATGCCGGTGAGCCACGGGCAGGACAAACCTCTGATGTGCTGGCATGCCCAAATCCACCCCTTGTCCTCCCTCAATGCTCCCAAACCTCAGGACTGACCAATCCCTCCATGCCATGTGCCTTTTGTGAGAACCATCCCACCGAGGCTGCTGGGGCACTCAGATCATCCCCTGGAAATATGCCAACTGGGGGTCTTGCCCTTCCCAAAATCCTCCATCTTCACCCCATGCCATGTGCCACTTCTCATAGTCCCTGCCATGTGGCACACCTCTTCTGCAAAATACGTGTCAAGGTCTCACAGGGAAGCCTCAAAACCAGACAGAAAAATTTAGGGAAAAAACTCCTTTGGAATTATTTCCTTGATTGCATTTTCATCATCCTCCCATACCAGCTGCAAACCAGAGGAGGGAAGATGTAATAAACTGTTTAAAAAGCCATATTTCAAGTTAACTAACCTCTTCTGATTGCTCCAGAACAGCCTGTGCTGGGCTGAGCCAGAGTCTTGGAAGAAAAGCAAGGGGTTGTTCTTGCTCAGTCTGAACCGGTTCGTTGAGTCATCCCCTTCGTTAATACCTGGCGTCAGCACAGCACGCAGTCCTGCCGGCAGGGAAAAACTCACTCAGGGAAAGTTCAAGCCATTCGTGCTCCTCCAAAACTGGGGAAGCAGACAAAGGCTTCTTGTTTCATATATGGAGGAGGAAGAGCTTGGCGAGGAAGGGGCGTGGGATGATGGGATGAGGCTGTGAACCCTGGTTTGGGGCAGAGGTGGGCTGGGAACACCTGCCCATGGCATGGTGCTCACCCCAGCCAGCTGGGACACATTTTTGTGATGCTTGAGTTGTGTCAAGGAGAGGCATTCCCCATGCCAGAGGGGTGAGTGCCTCGATGGGGCAAGAGGAGACACAGTGCAGGTCTCAGTGGGGCAGAAAGAGCAGGGTTTTGAGAGGGGACATGGGGTCACTGGAGAGGAGCCCAACAGCGGTGCTGTAAGCGGGGAGAAGCTGGGATGGGAAGAGGGTGTCCAATGCATGGGAGGTGGGCAGGCTTTCCTGGGCATCAGTGGGGGAGTCATCATCCCTGGAGGTGTTCAAGAAGCGCATGGATGTGGCACTTCAGGATATGGTTTAGTGGGCGTGGTGGGGTTGGGCTGAAGGTTGGACTTGATGATCTTAAAAGTCTTTTCCAGCCTTAATGACTCTGTGATTCTGTGCGACGTCTTAGAGGCAAGCCAAGTGTCCCTGCAGAGCAGACACAGCATTTCCCCTGGGAAAACACTGCAGGGACCCTCCATGGAAGTCTCCCACCATCCCCTGCTTGCCTTAAGGGCCCCTTCCACCTGCCCCATCCCACACGAGAAGAGGTGGGAGAGGAGTATCCACCGCAGGAACCATGTCCAAGGTCATGCAGGACGCATGCCCATGCCAACCCATGCTCAGGCACCACAGGAGGTCTCAGCAGGTTGGGGCTGTGACGACACATGTGGCTTGGCTCCGGGCAGGCCACCCTCCTTCTCCTCACATCCACCTCTGTCATCAAAGGTGACAGCCAGGGAAACGCCTCCTGCTCTGCTGGCTGACTTCTGGGGTGCTATTAGGAAGGCAAAACTGGTTTAATTAAGGATGCCTTCGAGCTGGCCATCAAGCAAGGTGTTGGTGGGTCTCCAGGGAATATTTATTAGCTGGTACTATGGAGCATCACAGAAACTATTAGCCAAATGTGATCTAATAAGCAAACAAATATCTGCAAATCAACTGCAGCGCTGACAAGTTCCTGCATTTACCCATTGCCCTGGAACTGCTCAGGGCAGAGAGGTTGGGTAATTTCTCTTGCCTCAAATTCAAACCAGTGCTGTTATATGAAGAGTAAATCTGCAAAAGCCGTGGGAGGAAGAGGAACGGCTGCGGGAGCAGCGCGTCGTCCCAGCCATACCATACTCCTGGTCACCTTGTGCTGCCCCTGGATGTTGATGGCCAACTCTTGTCGTCTGCTCCAGCCTGTCCCCTTCAACACAACTCTACTCCATGGGATGAACAGAGCAAACCATGGGCTAATATAAATTAATATATACAAAATTAAGATAAATTAGGTCATGAAATCACGCCACTGCACCTTATATTATCTTGACATCTATATCATAGAATAACAGTGTGGTTTGGGCTGGTTAAAGCTCCCCCAGTCCAACCCCCCATGTGCAGAGACACCTCCACCAGCCCAGGCTGCTCCAAGCCCCGTCCAACCTGGCCTTGGGCACTGCCACGGAGGGGGCACTCACAGCTTCTCTGGGCAACCTTCACCCAGGGAAGCTGTGGATGTCATCTCTCTCATCTCAATGTCACTCGTCATCTGAGTCAAAGTCTACAAGGACTTCTAGACCAGGCTGGAGACGGAGTGAATCATGAAAGTCATTTTGCATTGGCTTGCTTCTTGCATATTACTAACCTTCAATCCTTACTCAGCTTTGAGCAAGGTTTCTGCATTTAAAAGGGATGCTCTTTTTTTATCCCAGTACGCTTTCCCAGTCACCTCTGTTGGGAAACAAGGCGTTGTGTAGCTGTGAGCGTGCACCTCAATTGTGCTCATGAGACACTCTGGATGTTACAGCTGATGGAAAAAATGAAACAACAAAGTGAAAACTATTCTCTTGGGAAAATGGAAAGTAAATGGAATGGGAATCATCTTGGTGGATAGATTGTTATGCTGTCGTCCTAACAAATAACCCCCTTTTGAGGTGTTATTTTTGAGATCTCCCTTTTAATCCCTTATTTTCGAAAGATTTGTATTATTTTTAAGCTTCCTCCAAAGAAAAATCCTCCCACTAGTTTGGGTGTGCATAGGGGATGCCGCACATCATTTCCCAGCAGTGATTTTGCAGCGATCTCTGTATTAGGGGTGAAAACGCTGGCCAAAGACTGGGTCAGTGCCTGGCCCAGTGAAACCCTTAGAAGCAATGCTCCATGAAGGATTTTGGGTGAATAACTTTCTCCTGGGACCTCCTCACCAGTTTTTGATCCTTTTATGTGGACTTTATTGATGTTCTACAGAGCTTTTAATGGTGAGTTGAGGAGCGTGCCCCTGCTTTTGTTAAGGCAATGCTACACTGGGCCCTCCTGGTGCTGGCTCAGTGGTTGGCTCC
>NW_010176622.1:0-19008 GCF_000695765.1 Mesitornis unicolor | reverse complement strand
TCCCTGCCCACCAGAGCTTATCTTCTTGTTGCTTGTGCCAATTTTATCTTTCTTTTGTTATTACTCTGTGGTTGCCAGCTGGTTCTGTGAAATGGTCCAGCTGGACAAAACCCAGCTAAAAGGGAAATCATTATCCAGCATCTCCCACCTGCAAGGCATTGGGTTTCTTAGGGCCTTTTATGTAGCTAAAGATGAGACTCCAATGCAGCAGGGAGTGACATGAAGCAGGTTCCTCTGGTTAATTAAATGGCTGCTTTACGGACTTTCTCTGAAGCCGAAATTGCAACTTGCTGCATTGCAATGCTCAGTCACCTACGATGCAAGTTGCTGGTGGTGGTGCCTGCAATGATTTCCAGGTTTTCAGCCACCTTCTGCCTCTTGGGGACAGCTCTGCCTGGAGTCCATGGCTGCCCAAGCTCTTCCTAGGCTTTTGGGGCAATTTGGCAGCAAAATGGGCGTAAGGATCTTCTGTCACTTCTGCATCCCCATCTCCACTCCAGGGACCCAAGAAGCTGGCAGCACCTCTTCCTAGGCTTTTGGGGCAATTTGGCAGCTAAATGAGCGTAAGGATCTCCTGACACTTCTGCATCCCCATCTCCGCTCCAGGGACCCAAGAAGCTGGCAGCAGAGCATGACCTGTTTCCAAAGGAGGGTTTAGGTCTCTGGTTTTTGGACCGGGATCAACATGATCTGCAATCTGTGGGACAGGAGACCCCACTACCACCACGAAAACCTGCCAGGATGGTACCAAGAGGACACCACCCCAAGTGATGGAGCCACGGAGGAAGATCAGCCCGCGCTGGGAGAAACTCTCTCCCCTCTTGCCTCTGGGGTGGCTTAATTATAACCTCACTTGAGTAGCTCAGGGGCCCTTTGATGTGGGTAGTGCCCCAGACCTCATGGAGGTATCTTGGGGAGGAGATGTCTCCAGCCGTCTAGACTCCCCGTGCGGAGAGGACCGGCGGGAAGGCTGTGATTCAGCTCTGCTCGCAGCCCACGGCCGCATCCCACCCAAGGTGCAGCTTCATAAATTAAGCAGCGATGAAATTGCAGCCCTTGAATAGAAGCCACGGGGCTGCAAGATGCAGCCGGGAACCGGTCTGTGCCCAGGGCATAGGGCGAGATGCTCCGTGCAGGCAGGACTGGCAGCTCGCTCTGCCTCCGACGGCTGCTTCTGCTCCATGAACACATCCACAGGCTCCCAAATCCACCGCATGGGCCATTTTCCCTATATACCAAATTACTGATCAGCGATACCACCTCAGTGTTGGCCAAATGGGGGATTAGTTCCCCAATTTCCCAGGCTGAATGTGGCCCTTGAGCTCTGCCAGCATCACCTCGGGCGTTCCTCTGTGCCGCCGGCCAGGGACAAGCTGTGCCTGGGTTCTGCACAATTTGGGGTGAAACCAAGATTTAATTGGAGCGTGGGTGTCATCAGAACAGCTGCTGGCAGGCAGTCAGGCTAATTAAAGTCCATTTAGGGGCTGGAGCTGCCTTCCCCATGGCAGGAGGCAGCAGCTTCATATGCTCAGATAAAGCCAGAGAGGAAGGCATGGACGTAGCACCCACACCCTCAGGCTTGTTCCTGGACATGAAACACACACCTGACCTAGGTCAAATGTTGATGGTGGCCTCCCCAGCATCTCAAGCAGGTGTAGCAACCCCTCTGTGTCCACCACCACGCCAGGGGATGCTTTGGAGGCCGCTGTTTCTCAGCAGAGCCTTGTTTTCACTGCAATGAGGAGGACAGGATACACTGGGGCCTCTTCCATTCCAGCAGTTTCTCCAACTATCTGAGGACACCTGAGAAATCCCATGGATGCACATCAGTGAAGCAACCACAGGTCCTGCAGAGCTGAGGAGGAGAAGCAGAGGAAGGGCTGATAATTTGGCCAGGGGAAAAGCAACACGCTTCCTAAATCAGGAAAAGAACCAGACTGGAGCCTGTCCTGTGCTCAGTGGCATCTTCCCCACTTGGCTTAGTACTTTTCCCACTTTTGATCTTAAGAGACAAATAAAAACACCCGACAAGCAAATGACACTGTTCCCTCCTAGCCCTTCCCCACCACCTACACATAACCGGTCCCACCGGGTCCTGCACCCCTGACCTTCAGGAGCTGCTGTCACTGGAGGCAAGGACCAAGGCCGAGCAGCAATTTCTTCCCCTGGTCTTGGTGGGCTTTGGGTTTGGTGTCCCTCAGCCAGACCAGACTTGCAGGAGACGCCAACCAAGACCAAACTCTTGGTTTTCCACAATCACTGGGTTTTTTCTGGGGAAAGGGCTTCATGTTCCCCTCCAGCCTGGCCTGGAAGGGTTGGCTTAACCTAGATCCTGATTTCTGTGTCCCCCCTCACTTGTTGTTTCCCCACATGAAATTTATTTCACTGTCTTTCATTAAAATTAACCAGCTAAGCAACACGAAGGAACCTGTGATCCAGGTCAGCTCGGTCAGCCGGCGCATTCGTGTTTCCAAAGCATCTTCTCGTCCTGCTTACCCTCACATCAAAGCGAGCCCCGTTCTTGGAGCACTTCGGCAAAGTATGTCAAGAGATTCGGGAAACAGCTGATTTAATGTTAGGGAAATTAGTAACCAAATGAGGTCTTAGCCAAACGTCTCCTCTTCTTGATCTTGGGAAAAGTGGTGTTTAAATTCTCTATCTCATAGTTTTAGAGTCAGGAAATGTGATTACACATCTGTCATTATTTTACTCTTCTGTGTTGATGGCTCATATTAAACAAACCACATTCCTGCATCGCTTAGTAATCTCTGCTGTTCCCTTTCCTTGCCGAGGAGACAAGTCCCAGCTTGACATCAATGTACCTGTTGATCAGAGCTCTGCTGTTAACCAACCGGCAGACCTGCGTAGACTCCAGCTGCAGGGAGCGTTTCCACTGCCGACCTCTTTTCTACAACTTTCCGTGACTTGGCAGCCCCCTTTTCTCCTGACCATCGTTAGGAAAAAGAGCAGGGGGAGTTGGGCAAGATCTGCACCCCACCGAGATCCATGTGTTTCTCGAAAGGGTGCATGAGCCTTCCCCCATCTTCCACTGAGCAGGTAAGAACATGCGCTGTAGGGTTGGGTGCCACTCAAAAAAGGGTAGGTCTCTCCAAGCGGAGTGCGATTCCCAGGGATCCTGGTGCCTCACCAGCCCAGGAGGACGTGGAGCGCCCCACAGACCCACGGGATGGGCGTCCATCAGAACCTGCCTTGAAGCGTCCCACCTCTGCAGGGACACTGAGCTCTTCTCTTGGTGGCTTTACCTTCCAGATCTGCTGAGATACCCCTGAGCTCTCCATGGAGCTGCTGGAGGAACCCGACTCATAGATGTTCCCAGCACCAGGTAGGAAAACGAGCGCGTGTTTCTGAAGGTTTTGAGCTGTGGAAGGGACAGGAAAGGTGGTGCAGATGGTGACCTGGTGCTGGAGGAGCCATCTTAGCTGGCTCCCAGCCGTGGAGCTGCAGCGTTGAGCCGTGGAGCCGTGGAGCTGCAGTGTTGGCTGAGAAGTGCTTGTCTGTGTGTTACTATTGACTGGCAAATGGTTGTAAGTGCTTTCCAGATGCTGGTAACTCAGTGGAGGATCTCAGGGCAGTCGTGGTGTTACCAAGCTTTGTCCTTTCCTGGTGAGGACACAGTTGGCCAAGCGTGGGCAGCCGTGCTCCTTGGCACTGTGTTCTCCTTTATCTCAGTGTTTTGGCACAAGAGCTGTGCTGGGAATGGCGCAGATCCCCAGGGATGCTTGTGGAGGATGGTGCTCTCTCAGGAAAGCCCTGAGCTCCTGTTGCGATGCCTTTTGGCTGGAACTGCTCAGTTTTTCCTCGGTTTTGTTTGTGCGATCTCTGATGGTTCTGTGTCTTTTCCCTGGCCACAAGGCCACTACGTTTGCACCAGGGCTGATTTCCATGGGAAAAGCAAGGCTGGAGCAGCAACTCCCTGTTCTCAGTGAGACACCTCGGGGACAAGTCCATTTATTTTAAAATAGCTCCTTTTGTTCTCCGCCATGTGAGATCCGGAAGCATTTTTCTCCATCAAACCCCTACAGGACAAGAAGGGAAGGTCTCAGTAAAGGGAGACTGAAGTGAAATGGTGCAAGGTGGCGGGGGCTCGCTCTTCCCCTGCCACCCACCCAAGGATGCTGTGGGGAGTGGGTGCAGCACGCTTGTCTGCCTTAGGGTCAGGGTGGGAGTGATGGCAGGTCCTTGGCTGCAGTCAATGCATTCTCCATAAGCTGAGAAATGAGCTGGGGTTGAGGATTGCTGGACTATTAAGCTGTTTTGGGGGGTTTATATATATATATATGGCAATGGGTGCTTTGGGCACGTGTCACCTCTGGATTGCCCAGATCATCATGACATGGCGAGCTGATGTTTGCGTGTCCTTCTGACCATGGGGATGGACAGACTGGGTGTCTTGCTGACCATGCCATTGAGGTTTCAACCCCTCCTGGAAAGCTTGGTGGCAATGGGGAATCCTCCCAGTTGCCCCATGGGGAAACCCTGCTCCCCTGGGCAAAGGATGAAGCAGGGGAACACACCAGCACCCCATGGTGATCCAGCCATGGCAACTGGGGATGCCCATTGTGCAGACCTGACCCACTCTCTGCCCTATCCCGGGCAGGATGAGATCCTCTTCCAGCTCTTGGACCATCTAGAAATGTCCTACATGAGGAAGGTGCTGTTTCTTTCGGACCGGTTATCACCTTGGGTCCCCATGGAGCCTCCTGTAGAGTCCTGCTCGCTCCCCAAGGAGGAGGCAGCAGTGTGGTGCTGGGTGCATTGGGTGACCCAGTTTGGGAACGGGGCTTTAGGAGCTCTTTATGGCTCTCTGTGGACCTTTGCTTCTTTGAAAGCATCTGCAAGGTGTGGGGCAGGCATCAACACCATCAAAATCCTTCCATCCTCGTGAAACACGGGGCCGGGCGCCCTCAATGGGCAGAGCGGCTGGGGAGGAGCGCCTGTAGGAGGGCTCTTTTTAAACAATTAACAGCTTCTCCAGCTCATTTCCTTCCATGCCCTCACAGAGGAAATCAGCTTAATTAGCAGTCTTAGTGAATAATTAATTTTCCCAATTTTTTTGATAGCTTCTTTAAAGCGAGGGGAGGCCCTGAGCTGCTCTGGTAATGCACAAGCTGTCATCGAGCATCTCCCAGCACCACCTCTGCCCGTTCACTGGTGCCTGCAGACCCCAAACTCATTTGCTTGATGATGGGTGGTGGAAACAACCAAAAAAAATGGGGTGAGAAAGGACCAGTGCCACAAAGCAGTTTTCCAAGCAGTTTTCCATCCCCAGCATCCTATGGAGATAAATGCAGCCATAGCAGAGCATGAATGTGTGGCCCTAAATCCTGCCACTCCCCTTGATTAGCCAGGTTATAGAGAGGGATTTGAGGCTCCCATGTTGAAAAAAAAGGGTTTATTTTCAACTTATTCTCTGCTTTAAATAACAGGAGGGTCTGCTGTTGTTCAGACCTGAGTGGGGAGACGTTTAATTACTACTTCTGTGCCGAGAAGGATGTAAATATGGAGTCGGGGAAGCAGCGAGGGTTATTAAAGTGAAAAGGCTGTAATTGCAGTGCCCCTCCCTCTCCATCAGATTTTCCTCTGGCTCTGGTTTGGAGAGGACCGGCTCATCCAGTCGGGCTGTCTCTGGCCATGGGTTGCTGGATCTCCCCCAGGAGCCAACTGGGAGGGAGGGGATGGATCCAGCAGCACCCACCTGAATTAGGGCTTTTATCAGCCCAGCCCACAGCACGGAGGGAATCGCCTTTATCCAGGCAGGAAAACGCCATAGGATTCCCGGATTTTGGCATGGCCAGCCGGAGATGTTTGCAGTTTGAGGATTTTGGGTGGGTTTTCCTTGGAGAGTTCCCCTTGCAGTTACAGAAACTCCCAGCGCAGCTGTAAAAAGCCTCCCTTGGATGCAAACAGTCCCCCATCTTTTATTTTTTCTTTCTTCTTAAATAGTATCTTTGATTTCATTTAATAATGGATGAATTATCAGAAATATGCGCTGGCAGGGAGCCCGGGTTTTGTCGGGAGGCAAGAGGCTTCAGTCAGGCATTGGTTGAAAATATTTAAAAAAAAAAAGAGCAAGAACAAATGAAAAAAAAAAAAAGAAGAAAGTGACTTTGTGCCAAAGCCTCCAGGGGTGGGAAAAAACCAACTCAGTGCAGAACTTCTCTGTCTTTTTCTTCGTGCCTGTGCAGGCAGTGGGACTGCTCTCGCCCAACTCAGGCATCTCAAACAGCACGGTCTCAGCTAAGCCCAGTCCCTGTCGAGTTGGAGTGAGGAAACGGGAGCTGTGCACCCTCCCAGGGAGCACTTTCTCCTCCAAAATCTCCATCACAGCCCCTCAGAAATGGGAGTGCAGAGATGTGAAACCCCCCCAGCCTTGGGCAATGCTCTGGACCGCATCCAAACCTGTGCCCCTCTCCTTGCCATGCACCCAAATAGTGCATCCCCCCGCCGTGACTCCCCTGAACCCAGAGAGCAGGGGATGAGTGGTGAGGGTGAAGCAACTGCACCCACTCATCAGGTAGGAACGAAGCAAAGCAGAGGGGAAGGCAGCGCCTCCTCGATGGCGTGCGTCAACACGCCGGGGCGGCAACGGCACTGGGTCTCCACCACCTCCTGTGGGTCCCCATCCACCACCAGTGGGTCCCCACTGGGTAAGAAGGTCCCATTCATCCCTTCAAAGCCATTCCTTTGGTCATCACACTGGCTCCAGACCCGCTTGCCATTTTTGGGGTTAGCATCTGGGATGGCTGCACTGACGGTGACACCGGCTTTTCCCGTGGCCGTGGTGGCTTTGGCTGTTTCCCATCCACCGTGTTTTAAAGTGAAAATTGGGAGTTGCATCCAAAGGGCATAGCTCCATCTGAGCTGCTTCCTTGGTGAATACGGCTTCATTTCCCCTTCAGAAAGTGATTTTTCTCCTGCAACGAAAGCAGTGGCCATGTGAGGTGGGTCCCTACAGGGATGTGGGTCTGGGTTGTGTGGCTGGGGCAGAAGGTGCGCCCACGCCGAATCTCAACCCCCTCTTGGCAGCCTGAGTCAGGCTGAGTCACCCCTCTGGATCGCTCTCCACTGCCCCGAGCACATTTAGTAGTTAATTAGTTTTCATTTCCTCCTCCTTTCCTTCCCTTTGCAGCAAGCCCTCTTCACCCTCTCTCAAAGCAAACTCCCATGCTCCAGGGACCTCCCTTCCCAAAAGCATCACCCTTGGGCTTGGCTTCCTCTTGGCCCCCTGTCCATGCAGTGGGTGGCAAGCAAGATCCATGCTGCTCCCCAGAAGAGATGCCAGGGTCTCCAGCAGTCTACCCCCCCAGATTTGTCCCTTCAAAGAAACCCAAAAATGTAACTTTTTTAGCTTGTTTTTCTGGCCATTATTTTCTGGTACTTCCCAGCAAACCCATTTTCCAGTGCAAGGGTGAGGAGCCAGCGTGCCCTGTGCTGCGGGAAGGGTGCAGGCTGTTATTTTGGCGTCCCAAGGAGTCATTAGCAGATGGATGTGTGCTGAGGATTGCAGGGAAGAGGAGGAATCCTCAGTGGCTTTGCAAACAGCTTCTCCTCAAGGCTGGTTTCATTCAGATGGGTTTGAATGTCTCCAGAGAAGGAGACTCCACAGCCTCTCTGGGCAGCCTGGGCCATGCTCTGTCACTCTCACATAAAGTTCCTCCTGATGTTTAGGTTGAACCTCCTGTGTTCCAGTTTGTGACCACTGCCCCTTGTCCTGGTGCTGGGTACAACCCAGCAGAGCTTGATCCCATCCTCCTGACCCCCTTTAGATATTTATCAGCATTAACGAGACTCCGCTCAGTCTCCTCCAGTATAAACAGCCCTACCTATCTCAGCCTTTCCTCCAGATGCTCCAGGCCCCCTATCACTTCAGTGGCTCCATGCTGGGCTCTCTCCAGTCATTCCTTGTCTTTTTTGAACTGGAGAGACCAAAACTGGATGCCCTGCACATTGGTCAGACTCATCATCCCCACAAAAACCTGGGCTTTAGCTAATCAGGGTTGGATATAAAAAGCCTCCTACAATTTCTCTCGGGCTGCAGAAGGAGAGGGCCTGTCCCTCAAGGGATGGGGATGGGGATGAGGATGGGATGGAGATGGGGAGGGGAATGGGAATGGGATTGGGGATGGGGATGGGATGGGGATGGGATGGAGGTGAGGATGGGGATGGGATGGAGATGAGGATGGGGATGGGGATGGGGAAGGGGAAGAAGGAGATGAGGAAAGGGAAAGGGAGCACCTCCTGCCCACAGCCCTGCCCGCTGGCTGGCTCAGCCGGCTCAGTTAATCACCAGTTTTGCTGCGCCTCAGCTTCCCCGCCTGGGCGGGGAGGATTTTTCCAGCACTGAGAGTTTGCAACTGAGGCATAAGAAAGCAGATGGGAACAAGCAGGTAATTTTTATCCCCGTGAACTAAGCCGTGTCATTTCACTTGGAAAATGCATGGATTTTCCTGCTGGTTTGCCTGCCTTTCATGCTTGTTCCACGCTGCAGGAGGGAAGAAGAGACCTGAGCTGTTTTGATGGTGTGGGTTAGGTCTGATAGGTAATCGAGTCCATCTCTATCTCATCTCAGGCAGAAAAATCTCAGTTTCTTTGGCTTTGCTGATTAAAGTTTAATTACCTTGAATGCAAATGAATTATCAAAGGAGCACAGATTTTATTTAATTTTTTTAAGAAGTTAATGCGTAGCCTGGGAAGCAAAGAGTTTTGCCTTCTTTCCCCAGTGAAAGATCTCCCTGAGCACTTGACAGCATCGTGCAGCCGATTTTATGAGTGAGTTACATTTTCCCTGTCTCTGGGTTTGCAAACCTATGGCTGGGGACTGCTCAGACTGGGGAAAAAATGAAGTCTTTGCTGGTTTTCCATGTTCTTTGTGTGTGTTCATGTGCTGGGAGATCTGATTGCAAAACCAGAGCCAGGGAGACAAAAGTGCAGGTGTTTGTGCCGTGCTTGGCATGCCTCTGCTTTTTATTTGAGGTGGTTTAATTTCTTTATCTGGCTTATTCTTCTTAAAAATGTCTCTTAAAGCCCTGGGGAAGACTTGCTGGGGCAGCCAGCGTTAGCAGGGCTGATGTCAACTATCTGCTCCCCAAAAATTTAAGAGGATGACGATGGGGAAACTCAACTTGAGTTATGAAGAAGCACCTCAGCTTTGCGTCCCAGTGAATTTAAAGCAGCGAAATGGCTGAGTGTTGCCAAGCAGGGCTTGTTACTGCCATGGCTTTCACCGATTGCAAGCCCAGTGGACCCCAATGCCACAGCTGGGGGCTTTGAAGACAGAGGGGCAAGGACGGCACCACACAGTGCTCTTCATTAAAGTAATAGAAATAGAAATAATAATAGAAATAGAAAATAGAATAAATGATGCTGAGTTTCCTACCATTCCCAAAAAAACCCATGTGCATTTCCAAAGCTGCTGGAGGACCATGGGTTGATCTTGTGTTGGTTGGCCAACATCTCCCCAACTTCTTGCAGGTATGAGATGCTCAGGGGCACCCAAACCTTGCTGCTAACCCCAACAGAGGGAAGGGGGGCCAAGGGTGCTCCTCCTCGGGCATGGCACCCCCCACTTGAGGAATCGGTCGCCCACAGCAGAGATCAAAGGGATGGCGCTGGCTCCCTGCTTGTGGAAAGCCCCAGCTCGCTCCTCGCCGCCCAAACTTCTCACCCCGAGCTGTTTGCACTCCTCTTTTTCCCGATTAACACAAGCAAAGCTCAGTGGGCTCCCTGCTGTCACCAAGCTCTTTTTTGTTAGCACTAAGCTGCTTCTCCTGTTGGTATTTGAGGCTATTTTTAAAGCTTTGCTTTTCCCTGCTCCGCTGTGCCACTGAAAGCCGTGATGGGGACAGCCCTGTCTGTGTGGACAGACAGACGTATCCTGGTGGCTTTTCATCCACCAGGCAATGACATTGGTGACAGAGGCCATCACTCGGCTCTGGCACCATCCCTGGAGATTCCTGGACCAGCGATCCCCTGGGATTATCTTGTTTTCCACCCCCAAACGCCCTCTTTTCTAGCTCATAGCAAAAAATGTACACAACCCAAGCCCCAGATCACTGCTACACTTCTAAGCAAATGCAAAGGCATTAAAAATTACTCTGCAGAATGTTCATAACCTATTTGCATAATGGAAAGATGTTATTAATTGGCAATTAGTTGTCAAACAGGACTAATGGCACCCAGCGCAGGTAGAGCAAATGCAGGCGGCACTCTGCAACTGGAAAAACATCCGGCACTGTGTAATTAAACGTCTTCTCCATGCTCACCCCACCCGGCTGGCCCGGGCACTGCTGTGGGAAGCTTCCCACACCATGGGGCAGTGCTGGCATGGGGCAGTGCTGGGATAAGATGCTGCTGATCCTACGGATGTGTTAACCTTTCCTGGTGTCACTGGGATCACAGAATCAATCACAGCATGGTTGGGGTTGAAAGGGGCTTCTGGACATCACCCAGTCAAACCCCTGCCAGAGCAGGGTCACCCAGAGGAGATCACCCAGGAACACCTCCAGGGGTTTGGATGTCTCCAGAGAAGGAGACTCCACATCTGTCTGGGCAGCCTAGGCCTTGCTCTGGTACCTTCACAGTAAAGACGTTTTTACTGATATTGAGGTTGAACCTCTCGTGTTCCAGTTTGTGACCATTGCTCCTTGTGCTGTCGCTGGGCACAACCCAGCAGAGTCTGGTCCCATCCTCCTGACTCTTGAGATATTGATGAGCATTAATGAGACCCCCCTCAGTCTCCTCTTCTCCAGGCTGCACAGCCCCAGCTCTCTCAGCCTTTCCTCCTATGGGGGATGCTCCAGTCCCCCATCACCTCAGTGGCTCCATGCTGGGCTCTCTCCAGTCGTTCCTGGTCCTTCTTGAACTGGGGAGCCCAGAACTGAAGGCAGCTTTGCAGATGTGTGCTCACCAGGGCAGAGGGGGAGGAAAACCTCCCTGGACCTGCTGACCACCCTCTTCTTCATGTTCCCCAGGATGCCATCGGCATTCTTGGCCACAAGGGCCAGTTGGTGGCTCATGGTCATCCTGCTGTCCACCAGGTCCTCTCCAGCAGGTCAGCCCCATCCCGTACCGATCCATGGGGTTGTTCTTCCTCTGGTACATCCCTCCATCATGGAGAGTATGCTGGTGCGGGTAAGGAAGGAGCAGCACGAGCCTGGGTGATGGTAGGAGGAGTTTGAGCAATCGCTGTGGTAATTGGGTGTCTGATGGACAGGGCAGGAGGAGACGCGGTATCGGCTTAGGCTGGGTGTGAAGCCCCATGCAAAGGAGGGCAGGTCCAATATTTCTCATGCAGCAGCTTAAGATCCAGCCCTGTCATAAACACGAAGAGGGGAACGTGACAATGCACCCAATCCAGCTTCACAGGTAGGGCTGTTTGCTGCGCACAGTGGCAGAGAAATGGAAGAGGCCTTTTCTGCCTCTGAAACTGGCCTGGTTATACCTGAAAAATAGGGACTGATTCTTGGAAAAACATATTGTGAGCATTATTTTGTTTACCCGACCACCTACTGGGTTCACTGGCTGGGCAGATGTGGGTCTGCAGCAGCATCCCATGACCCTGAGAAGGTAAGAAAGCCTTAGCCAAGAGACATATCCTGTCGCAGCCCCCTGCACCGGTACCAGCACGAAAAGGGGTTCTGATGGGGCTGATGGAGCTTGGTTTGACCCCACTGGGGATGGCCACAGCCTCCTGGCACCAGCACATCCCTACTGGTCCTGCTGGTTGGGCGAGGGGGTGTCAGGGAGAGGAAACACCCTGGCTGCTCCAGGAGCTGCTGCTGCTTCCTTAGTTATGGAGTGTATAATTTGTGGCTTTCTGATTATTTTTTGTTTTATTTAGGGGGCCTTTTTGGTTTGTAGGGGGTGAGCTGGAATGGGCAGCATCAGGGTAACCCTGAGGACCCCCAGGTGCTGGTTAGAGCCATCTCGCCCTGCTCTCACAGGCCAAATCCTTCCCTTCTTCAGGGTTCATAATGGAAAATAGTGGAGAAGACAGAGCCAAATGCAATGACAGGAGAGGTGTAAATGTGGTTGGGGGATCTGGTGGAAACAACCCCCTCCTGCGGTCCCTGGGTGTCCCTGTCCCCAGGGAGGTGGTTTTCACCATCAGCCACCCCCATGAGTCATTGCTCTAACATTAATACCCCGCTTTCCCCTCCCGCTCTCAGCTCCGGAGCTGAAAGCACTTCTCCAAAAACCCAAAAGAGCAAAAATATCCACTAATCCTAAATACAGCAAGTGCTGACAATGCAATCGGAGCCAGTGATGGTGATGAAAGCAGGGTTTCAGTGAGGTGACAGCTTAATTTCCCAGTCTTTTTGTCCTCTATGGCACCCACAGCATCCTTCACCCCTTCGCCTTTTCCCGGAGAAAGCCTTGGGTAAAGAAATGCTGGCACGGGGCAGCGCTGTGCAAACACTGGCCATGGCAGGGCCAAACAAGAAACACCTGGGATTTCTCCCCCGCTGCCCATCACAGTCTTCCAGGTGCTTTATTTTTAGTATTTTCTTGAAAAAAAAAATTAAAAATTTGGAAAGCAGTGCCCCGGGAACTGCCATAATCCCCTGGGATAGATGTGAGACAGGGCGCTGCATTTCAGGCTCTAAAACCTGAATTTCCCAGGGCTTTATATCTGGATCATAAAAATTCAGAGAAAGGGGGGGAAGAAAATAATAATAATAAAAAAATCACATAAAAGGCGGTAGTAGCCACAGATGCTTTTGCTTTATTGCGCTCATACAGCTCATAAACAGCTCGGGTTTGCAAAGCAGAGGGTGCCTGAGCTCCTGCTGCTGCTGTGGGGTGTTTGGGGTGGGCACCCGGCTGCGTGCAGCACCCCCGAAACCTCCTGGGGATTTTTAGGGTGTCCTGAAAACGTGAGCCTGTGTGAGAGTGGGTCTCGCATCCCCCTCTTCCTCCAGCCTAGGGGCGACTGAGGAAACTGAGGAGGGAGAGAGGGGTTCTCAGGGGTCCAAAAACTGAGCAAAAACCCCTTCTGGGGATGTAGGACCCTGGCTTGGGGTCAGCACTGGGTCTACTGCTCCATGGAGTCACCATCCCTGGAGGTGTTCAAAAACCATGTGGATGTGGCACTTGAGGACGTGGTTTAGTGGGCGTGGTGGTGTTGGGTTGACATTTGGACTTGATGATCTTAGAGGTCTCTTCCAACCGTAATGATTCTATGATTCTGTGATTTCTATGATCTGCAGGATGCCAGGGTACTCACAGCACCCAAGGGTGAGTGACCCGGGCACCAGCATCACCCCGGGGCCTCCCATCTCCAATGCTGGAGGAATTTGGGATGGAAACCACTAGGTTCTCTCCAAGCAGGCTGGTCCCACCACATCCCTGAGCCCCACAGGGCCTCAGTGACCCCCTGAACCCTGCCAGTGCCCTTCACATCCCAAACATAAAGGTACACGATGGCATCTCAGGACCCTCCTGGCTTCACCGCCTCCCCAAGGAGTGCGTGCTCTTCAGGGCAGAATAACCTCACTGCGTGGAAAGCCAGGGTTGATTATTTTGGCGTGGGGCCGTGCCTGTGCCTGAGTCACCGTTCAAACATTTATTTCTATTTTTTTTTTCTCTTTGTGCGATTAATTGGGGAGCCGCATGTGCGAGCTGGCAGGGGAAAGCCGTAGCGGGACGGAGACTGCACAGCTGCTGCTTCCCCAGGAAATGGCGTGTCTGGGAAATGTTTCCACTGAAAAATGCCCTGAAAAATCCAAACAAAATGGGGCGTTTCACTGCTGCCGGCGCTGGTGTGGGCTCCTGCACAACAGAGAGATGTGGGCACGGGCAGGGGAGATGGCAACTGCAGGCAATGGGGAACTGTTGAGTGTCCTGGCCTTTATGTATACATACAGATATATATGTGTGCACATATATATATTTATATATTTACATACACATATGGACATGCATTCCCTGCAAAAAGAGTGACTCAAAATGCTGCTTCAGCCAAGACACTAAAATATTTCACTGCAGTTTTACGACACCCCCCAATGCATTTGCTCACGTGTCGTAGGTTTACAAGGACACTTTTGAGCCTCTGATATTAATTAATAGATAAATAATTCAGGAAATAGATAAATAACGCATTTGCTGCAACAGCAGTGAGATATTTGCAGTCAGTGCCTAAAACCGTGGGGTTTCGAGCCTTTCCTGGGCTGGGTCCTGTGTGCCATTAATTAAATACAAAGGGATTAACAAGCTCTTCGTGGGAGCCCATTAGAGAAATATTAGCCAAGCTATGGATCCTCGCGGAGGCCTGCTCAGTCCGTGTCTTTAAAATCAATTTAAAGGATGCCACGGCTGCTTCAAAAAGCAGAGCAATTGCACAAATCCTGCTCTGCACCCTCTGGAAGCCCTTGCATGAGGAGCCTGCTCCGGTCCAGCCGCAGCATCTTCATCCCCCCAGCATTTTCATTCCCTCCTCATGAAGCTTTATATATATATATATACATGCATATATATATATGTGCATGCATTCCCTGCAGGACGAGTGACCTGAAACGCTGCCTCGGCCAATGCACTGAACTAACGCATTTTTTGCAGCCCTCCCTGATGCATTTGCTCCCTTGCCATAGGTTTACAAGGACGATCTTGAGCCTCTGATATTAATTCATAGCTAAATAAGTAAATAAACCCACGAGAGATGTGTGCATCAGCCCTCTAACCCCCTGAGGTGTACAAGTGAGTTGGGATGTTCAAGACGAATCCACTACATGTGATGGGATGCAGGGGGGCTCCTCTTCACCCACCAGCACCGTGAGGGCTCCAGGCCCCTGTGCCCCTTGGCGTCCATCCATCCGTCCGTCTGCGAGCGCTGACCTTGGCTGGGGCCGCTGGGAAGCCCCAGCGGCACAAATCGCACTTGAAAACAGTGGTAAATCATTGATAGATGGGTGATGGATCCAGCGGGCCACGGCCACACACAGTGCTGGGGCTGGGGGCAATGCTGAGCCCCCACTGTCTCCAAAAATGGGGCCTTTTGTGTCCTCCCGCACTTAAACATATTTACCATAAATATATTTAAACCTGATCTAACTGGCTTAGGACAGGAGGGTGCAATTGGAGTTGCCTCGGCAGAGGAAAGTGCCTTGGAGGATCTCCAGTTGCCCCAGTGAGACTGGGAGGTCGGCCCATGACCCCTCAATTCACTCCTGATGTCAAAAATTGCCCCCAGAATTGGATGAATTGCAATTATTTTTCAGCAGAGAAAGTCCCAGACCATTTTCCCACCCACCTTGCTGTGCTGGTGTGGATTCTCGGCTGTCTCATAGCATTGAGGTTGCTGGCGACCCTGGGGAGGGGAGCCTCACTGGGGTTTCTCGCCTGGTTTTGAGGGGCAGAGATGCCAAGCGCTGCCTGTGTTTCACCATGCAACGGCCCAGGGGGGCTGCAGCAAATCCATGGCAAGCCCCTGCGCATCTCGCCCCTGGTTTAGCAATAAATTGGTCATAAAATGCAGTTTGGGGTCCTGGATTAGGTGAGGCACCAGGGGTCTGGTGGGGCGAGGCAATCCCCCTTTTCCATGCGCCCATCCCAAGGGATCTCATGGGCTTTAATCGCGTCCGGATGCTGCGATGCAGTGTTAAAGAGGCTCCTGGGTTCAGGCGGCTGAAATACAGCAGGACAGATTAGCAGAATTTACCGTATCAGCACTACCGGCACAGCAGCAAACAGGGGGGGATGTTTCCTCCACCGGGATGGATGCTCATATTTTCTTGATGTTCCAATTCCTTGCATATTCAGGCTGGATTTTCTCCCTTTCCAGCCCCGTTTGACCTACCTCTCATGAAACCTCTTTTTGATTTTCCTCCTTGCTGACTTCCTCAGCAAAAAGAGAGGACAGCAGGGTGAGAGAGGGAGATTTGGGGGTCCTGTTAAATATTTAACACCTCCCCCAGCAAAAGTCTGACAGCAGCACCCGCTCCATGAGCATCCCCGGGTCCCCAGTGCAGGATGGGTGGTTCTGCATCCAAGGGGACAACCCACTCCCAGCCACCACCCCAGGGTGTCCTCAAACCACTCTTTGGGATGCTCCCCTCTTGCCCTGGGGATGCTCAGCACCATCCAGGGCTGGATCCTGGGTACCAGCTCTCCCAGCTCGCTGGCTGTTCCACTTGGATGGACTGGGATGGATGGAGGTGGGGTTTTCAGGGGGTCACTGCCCCAGGTGGGTACACCCAACCAAACAGCAAAGTGGGACTGCATCAGGACAAAAACCCTGAGGAGGTGTCCCAGGCACTTAATCATAAACCCAACTAAAAACTTGATTTTGTCTCTGTGACATGGGTATTTCTGGCCAAAAATCAGATGTTGTTCTCCTAAAGGGCCCAAAAAATGCCAGAGGCAGCACCCATCACATGGCTCGGGTCCCTCTATCCCTGTGCCAGGGGGAATACGTGCACCCCAGCCTGGATGGGGAGGAAGAAAGAGCTCCCTTGGAAACCCCTGTGAAGCACACGAAGCAGAGCAAGGCCTGGCTCCTTGCTGGATCTCATAGCAATGCACTGGCTATTGTGGCCCTGCACTGGGGTTTCTTGATATATTTTCCTCCCCTTATGGTCTGAGAAACCACCCAAGCCTGTTCACAGGACCTGGGATTTGTTTTCCTATCTGGTCCAAGGAAGAATTCCTAAATCTCAGCTGCATCCAGAGCCCTGATGCCCTGTGCCTGGCGTCACAGAGCAGCAGGGACTCTCCTGTCCCCAAACATCCCCCCCCAAGGCCCATGGCCACCCTCCAAAAGCTGAGCAGAGCAGCGTGGGTGGATGCTGAGGTCCAGAGTGAATTTTCCTACCAGGACCTTCCAAAAATCACCCGGGGCGGATGCTGAGCACCAACAGCGAGCACCAGCCCCAGGGAAAGGGAGTGGGATGCTGAAAGCCGGGTGGATTTTGTTGTTATTGTGTTGCTTTACAGTTTTTGTCCCGTTAGCAGAATCAGAGGGGAACTGCATAGGCGATGAGAGAGCTCAGGGGTTGTGTGACCATCCTGGCCAGTAACAAAGCGGTTATTGAAATGCTGGTGTGGAAGATACCGGGCTGGTGATAATGCAGGATCCCAGTGAACAGCTGCTATTTCCCGTCCTCTTAATATAAACTTATCTAGCACAAGAAAAATCTGTATATTTTATGTGAATGGTATTTTCAGTCATAACCACAACACCTCATTTTTTTTCTTTTGAGATACGCCTAGTGTTGCAATTAGCTCAGTTAAACCTCGTCCAAAAAAAAAACCAAACCCAAATCAAGTACCATTTATTAAATTTTCCATCTGCATTTCCGCTCCTTGGGATTTTGAGCAAGATTAATTCCCGAATTGTTCAAGAGAAATGTCACTGGAGTCTTCTGGGCTTTCACAAAGAGGAGAGGCAGACCGGACACTGGCTGACATCCATCTTTCCGAGCCCTCCCCACGTCGGAGCCTGGGGCGGCTCATGCCGAGCGTGGCTTTTCCTGGAGAATCTCCTCCGGCCACGAGAGCGTCTCCGGTCGATCCGAGAAACGGCGTTAGCATACGTGCCATCCATGTGCATGTTTATATAGCGCCTTGCTGGTATTCAAGAGCTCTTCCTGCTGCTTTATTTAGCCTCTACGGCAAGGCAGGCTCTGCGTCACTGTATTTCTGTATTGCACCAGGCCGGAGGGGGTGTGAGTGATGGGGCGAGGGCCATGCGGGACACCCTACACTCATCCTCCTCAGCTACACACAAAGAGATGGGGATATGTTCCATTTGCACCCTCACCAACCACTAAAATGTTTTATGAGTTGGATTAAATGACCCTAACCCACCCGCCTGGCCTCTAGCTGGCTATCCTCTGTGTTATCTGCTAGAGGGACGTTTCCTGAGTGAATTTTTTGGGAAAAAACCAACCTTTCTGTCTGGAGTGATGGTCCCTGCTCAGCCACAAAGCTGCCTGTGCCCTCAGCTGTGGTGGCATTTGGCACGGGTGGCTTTGCAGGGATTCAGCACGACACGAGTGGGAGCGAGCTGCTGAATTTCACTCTCTGAATTTCACATGGCATGGATCAGAGCACGAAAGCGAGCCCAGATCCCAGGGTTTTCCAGCCCCAACTCTGCTGAAAGCCAGGCTGGTTTTTTCCATGAGGAGAGCAGCGCATTGGATTCCCATTGCTGGTACCGCGCACTCACGTAATGTAATTACCCAGCACGATCTGTTGAGCTGCAAACAGATTTCAGAAATGCGTGGCAGGGTATTTGCAGCAGAGCTGCTCTTTATTTAGGGCTGGGAACAAGCGGCTGTTTTCTCCCGGAGCCTCGTAGAGACTGCGGGGGCAGAGCTGGCCTCGTAGGTCAGCCCGAAAAATGCCTACAGACGCTTAAAAGTGAGGAATAAATAACTACTCTGAAAACAATCTCACCATATGGCACTTCTGAGGAAGGAGCGGCTCGGAGATGCTTTGCTGCTACTTTATGGTGCTGCTGTTGCTTCTATTCCTGTCCTGGGTCACCTATGGAGAGGGAACTGTGTGTGCAGTGGCCGTCACCCCGAGGACCCTGACTCGTCTGTGATCCAGCTGCCAGGACATCAGCGGAGCCTCTCATGGGAATGGGATTTGGCCCTAATTCTGCTCCCGCCTCAACCCAACTCCTAGTACTGGGTTAACATCCCAGTGGCTGGGCTGGGTGCAGGGGTTGCTTGGACTCCCTCCTCCAGGGATGCTGGGGTCCCCACTGGGGTCAAGTGAGTCCCCTTGGTGGGAGATGCTCAGGTCACCCCATAAGGGTACATTTGGGTGCAGGTACTCTCAGGACATGGTGTATTATCTGGGGGGGTGGGTCCCCAGAGATGCTCGGGTTCCTTCCAGGGCACATTTGTGTCCCCAAGGGAACATGGGACCCCCAGGACCAGGCAGCAGGGGGAGATGCCCGACTTCCCGCGAGCCCCCCAGGGGGAAATGCCCGGCTCCCCTCCCCGGGGTCTGCCCGCTTCCCCGCCCCGGCTGTCCCGGGGA
>NW_010176621.1:57457-88882 GCF_000695765.1 Mesitornis unicolor | reverse complement strand
ATATATATATATATATATATAGGGCCATAGACTGTAGTAATGGCCTGAACTTGCAAAATTCAGAGTTCTCCCTCAAAGATCCCAAGTGCCTGTCCTCGCATGTGATTTCCTGGGGAGATATGGACCCTTTGCACCTCCAAGGAACTAATCAGGACCTTGCAGGTTGGCACTTCCTGCAGTAGGCATTGCTACATTAGGCAATTAATAAAGATGATTACAGCTCAGAGCTAAATATGGTATATCACGGTGTTGTACTTCACTTATATTACCCTCATGGCAAATGAGTCAGAGAGATACTGCCATGTATTTTTGAGGAGTGACTCTTTATGCTAATTAATGATACCAATATGCACATGGTGATGCCGGTATAATTAGCACAGTGGATAGAACCAATATAAAACAACAGAAAGAACCTGTCTTAGAGAAACCAATACAGTGGATATGTACTTAAAGCTGCATGAAAATCCTGCAGCAAAAGCCAAGAGGGACCAGTTACAATCCCCCTCAACCTGAGACAAGCTCACCCAAAGCGTACAGATGTTTTGGTGAACCCAGGGTTTGTTTGCTATGATTTTGACAGATGTATGGACACTGCATGAAACTTGGGATTACAAAATGAGCTGATACAGAAGGAGCTGGGTTGGGCTTTGCATTGGTTTGAGGCTAAACATCAGGACAGGCCTCAGAAGTGGCCAAACAGAAGACATAAAACTGAAGAAATAAACTGTCTGTAGAAGCCCTGCAAAGTCAGTCCAAGGAGTTTCGTGCAGCTGTACTGAGTCTGGAATGAAAAGTCAACAGGCTATCAGCTCTCTGTCAGTTGATACTCTCTCCAGGAAACAATACACAGGTTTTGTGGGCCAGATCCATAGCTGACAAAAATTGATACAACCCCACTGAAGACACTGGGGATCAGTCAGCTCACATCAGCTACACCTCCAGCCCAACACCATTTCCACTTTCATAGTTCCAATATCCAAAGGGAGCAAAGCTGAAGTGTGGTCATTGTGGGTCTTTCTTGAGTGAATCAATGTGGCTGACTTTAAGATATTTTCTTTGATGCAACCTCCCACTCACCCTTTCGGCCACAAACTTACAGTTTGCTGCACCCAGGCATGCCCTGGTACATGCTTGAATTTCACATGGCAGGAGTCCTTTCTTACAAAACACATTGCAGAAATCAATGGTTTGTCATCTCTTTACTTCCTATTTCAAGTCAGGCTGTAACCTGTCAGGAGAAGGAACAGCATCCTCTAGTATATTTTTATTCAGTCTGGGCACAGTGATATATAATTCCCATTGATGTTCTGGGTATTCCTATTAAAAAACCCAAGGACATTGGAAACTTCTATCTCATCTCAGAGTACCTAAATTGTTCAATTTATTTTTGTGAGGGATCAGGCCCTTTACATCTATAAAATCTGGGCACAATGCACCTGGTGAGATATAAATAGTTAACCTGGCATTCTCCTTACAACCCTGAATTTCGTTGAATCTTCAGTTATAGGTTAAACGCTTCAGGTTAATCACTTAAACATTTGTGCAATGAAACCACAATGATTTTGTACAGAGATCATCTGCAGTATGTAACAATACCCAGAGCTGTGAGACAATTTAACAGAGGTCTCTACCTGCTGCAACACCTTAGCACAAGGGTGTGATTTAAAGGTAATGTGGCAGGTTTAATGCAGAATTTCCTTGCTTTCCTAGGTTTAAGTCTCAACCTTAATGGTATAACTTGCATTGACATTGTTTCAGTTTGTTTTGACATCATAATTGAGTCTAATCTCCACAGACTTGCACTGCAGTCTTATTTCCTATTGTAGTCTCGCAACGTAATTTTGCCATAAGAGCACTGTAGTGAGGTCTTCTCCAAGTCATGCTTTGAAATGACATTGTGTGTGTAATACTGCCTCGTAATGGCTTTGTAAGAGGGTCTCCAAAGATGTTTCCTCCAACAATTTGGCCTTCTTAATCTCAAATTGTAATGACCTCACAATGCCATAAAGCAATTACTATTACAAATTTAAATGGTCTTATGTAGGAACTTCTGTGCTGCCTCATTAGGTGCCACATTTTGCTGTTTCCAAGCTCTTATTTAAATATAGCACATCTACTAGATAGCCACTGCTCTTTTAAATTCCAAAATTGGGCTAAAGCATGCATTTTATTACAGTTCCTTTTTTTTTCACTGCAAATGGGCTGATGAGAATCTACTCTAGCTTCACATTTTGTTAGAGCTGGGCTGGCTTAGTGGTATCCAGATCTGGATGCCACCACTGCTGGAATTTTATTCACTTGCTGGCCGTAAGCCAAATCACAGCTAGGAATTTGCTTTGAAACCAAAATAACAGAAATCTGCTATACTCTATTGTCACCTGATATCGCTCTACTTCCTCACCGCTTTGTTCCTGAAAGGGCTTGCAGCTGGGGCATTGATTTCTATTTTAGTGATTCTTCGGGAAAGAGATGGCCAGCACAATTCCTGTCTCTTTGTTAGACACCCAAGGCAGTAGAAGCTGGCGATTTGTGTTGGAAGGTAAAATAGGCTTCTCTGACTTTTATCATCAGAAATCTCAGAACACACCAAGTTGTTTCCCAGGAAAAGCTTGGAGTTATCTAGGACACCTGCAAGACCAGCTATGGAGGACCTTGGAGTGCTTTTCCAGCCTGACTGGGAAGTTAGAATCACAGAATGTTTTGGGTTGGAAGGGACCTTTAAAAGTCATCTACTCCAATCCCCCTGCAGTCAACAGGGACATTTTTAACTAGATCAGGTAGCTCAGAGCCCTGTCCAACCTGACCTTCAACGTTGCCAGGAACGGGGCCTCCACCACCTCTCTGGGCAACCTGTTCCAATGTTTCACCACTGTCATTGTAAAGAATTTCTTCCTAATGTCTAATCTAAATCTACCCTGCTGTAGTTTAAAACCATTGCCCCTCAGCCTATCCCTACACATCCTTGTAAACAGTCCCTCCCCAGCTTTCTTGTAAGCCCCCTTCAGGTACTGAAAGGCCACTATGAGGTCTCCCCGGAGCCTTCTCTTCTCCAGGCTGAACAAACCCAGCTCCCTCAGCCTGTCTTCACAGGAGAAGTGCTTCAGCCCTCTGATCATTTTTGTGGCCCTCCTCTGGACCCGCTCCAACAGCTCCATGTCCTTAATGTGGAGCTGAGGGCTCCACAGCTGGATGCAGTACTCCAGATGAGGTCTCACCAGAGCAGAGCAGAGGGGCAGAATCACCTCTCTTGATCTGCTGCCCACGTTTCTTTTGATGCAGCCCAGAATGCCATTGGCCTTCTGGGCTGCAAGTGCACATTGCTGGTTCATGTCCAGATTTTCATCCAGCAGTACCCCCAGGTCCTTTTCCACAGGGCTGCTCTCTACCACATCATTCCCAGCCCATATTGATACTGAGGATTGTCCCTACCCAGGTGCAGGACCTTGTACTTGACCTTGTTGAACCTCATGAGGTTCACATGGGCTCACTTCTCCAGCTTGTCCAGGTCCCTCTGGATGGCATTCCTTCCCTCTGGCATGTCAACCGCACCACTCAGCTTGGTATCATCCATAAACTTGCTGAAGGTGCCCTCGACCTCACTGGTCCCAGTACAGACCCATGAGCCATTGACAACTACCCTCTGAATGCGACCATCCAGCCAATTCCTTATCCACCAAACAGTCCACCCATCAAATCCATACCTTTCCAATTTAGAGAGAAGGATAATGTGGGGGTCCATGACAGAGGCCTTGAAGAAGTCCAGATAGATGACATTCATTGCTCTTCCTGTGTCCAGTGATGTAGTCACTCCATTGTAGAAGGCCACTAGGTTGGTCAGGCAAGAGTTCCCTAGGAAAGACTTGCCCTTAGTAAAGCCATGTTGGCTTTACTAGTTAGATCAACTGCATTAGATGGGGGAGGTTGACTTGGCTTCTATGTGGCTCTAGGAAGTGTGAAACTGTTCCATTCTTGCTCCTCTACTTAACTTTTTATTTCATTTCTGACCCTCTACAGGCTTATTTGGGGCAGTGATTATATGGCCCATGGAGTGCCAGAACACGTGTGGTACACCACGAGGACGAAGACCCACTGCCACCACTTACAGACAACTTTAAAGAAACAGCCGAGACTTATAACTCCTTCAGTTCAGAGACGTACTCCTGAGAACATGTTCATTATTTTAATTGAAGTCTTCATTGTTGGCTGACTGCCAAGTGGCCTACCAGATGTCTCTCTCTCTTTACTATGGTTGAAGCAGATTATGATGTTCCAGTTCATTTTTCCTTCACTGACAGCCTGGTTCCAAAAATGTGCCAGACTTTAAGGGCAGTATTTTCAAAAGCCAGGTCAACTCACAACAGTACTCCAATGACAGTGCATGCAGATACTACAAAACCGTATGATAGGCAATTAACTCAATGTTATTTATGCTGGTCAAGTAACTTTGATTTTGTTAAGAGTCTTTAACATTGAGGAGGAGGATTCTTAAAGCACCAGTTCCTGGACTCTGGTGAATATGGCAGAATTGGAACTTGCACTTGGAATAGATAAAGTTTGGCATATGTGGTTAAAAGGGAGAACCTGAATCTAGCAGCTTGCAAAAAGGAAGAGGGAGGAAAATAAAAGGAACTCAAAATGGATTTATTTTAAGTTGCATTTTTCAAAGCCATTAATTACATCACAGGCATGGATGCATTTCTTGTGTATTTTTACACACAGAACCCAAAGTCCTGCTCATGAAGGGTCACTCTTACACCTATTGTCTCTCTCTCATCTTTCCCCTCAGAAGTGAGTAACAAAGCCTATTTTCTATCACATCAAAAATCTTCAAGACAGTTGCAGTAACTGGTTTCAAGAGAGGCCCTAAAGTCTTTTTGGCCAAAATGCTGAAGGTTTCTAATGCCCTGTAAGAAATATTTTTTACATAATTCTCTTTCTTAATATAGGAAAGAAACTATGGCAGCCATGTGCCAAGTCTTCTCTTTCCAGCCTTGAAATACTTAATGTTTTTTCCCTCTTTTTTCACCTGCTTAGGTAGTCTCAACTGTTTTCCAACTAAATCCTCACCCTTCAAATATTCTCTGGATGCCTGATTGTGAATGAACATACATTCCATGCTGTGGCTGTGCATCCTGGAGAACATTGTTCATGCCAAAACAGGTAGCTAGGAAGACTTTTCCCACAATCTCTTTCTATCGCTCTTGGTGTCTGCTGTCATCCTCACCTTAGTCCACTGTGTGTAACTTCGAGATTATTTTTCAATGTGCGTGTGAAGTGTACATCCTCTCTCTATCTCTGCCTCTCTCCTTTTTGCTTTCAGATAGAAGAACTTAATGCAGTTTTTTTTAATGAAATGCAGTTCTATAGAAATTAGAAACTAAAATTACATAGATGGTAATTCTGACTTTAAACTTTTAATAAGCCATGTGGCTTTTGAGACTCTTTGTCTGCATTTGTTGATGCAGTTCCACTTCCTATTTGTGATCTAACTACCAGGAAAAATATTACTATTATGTTATCTTTATGCTAGTCTTGCTTAATCATGGCACCGATACAATACAACTTACCAAAACTTTAAAGATCCAACACCATAGCCTCCAGACAACCCCTCTGATATGAAGTAGCAAGTTTGTTACGTTAAGCAAGGGGCTTGACTGGAAGGAGGGAGTGCTTTTTTAATAAAGTGCATTGTCTGAACAGTTTTACTAGTGTGAAGACCCTTGTACTGATGATTTATTTGGAAGTTCTGGGTATATTAACTTTTGCTAAGAGCTGAGACTAAAAACTTTATGGGGAATGCTACATACACTCCAAAGACCGACAAGAGAATTTAAGTTAGATGTGATTAGTATGAAGAAAGTTACATTTATTATACTCTTATGTATAATTGATCATATGAAAGGCCTTTTGTAACTATAAAAGAGACAGCACATTAAATTGTTTTACCCTGAGGATTATACAAATTTGTAGAAATCGGATTGGAATACCAGCCTATTGGTTTCATTGCTATGGTAAATCATTAAGATGTTCTATGTTAATCATAAATCTTGGTATCTATTTATTATTAATCAAATAGCTCCTCCCAGCTGCTGCTTTGCTTCATCCATCTGAGCCAATCAAACCAAAACCTGGTACTATGAGCTCTGATGAAGGGTGGCTGCAAACACATCATATGCATGGCACATAGCATGGATTATACAGTGCTAGACATGGGGTATGAGAGCCGATGGGGTGTTAGCTCTCCACAGCAGGGGGGCCTGGTTTCTGGATTTGCAAGAAGCCATGCCTCATTAGTGAGGTGATTCATGGTGAAAGGGAGTTTAGCTGGGAATAATTTAGTGGCTGCTGTGGTGGAATAGAAATACAGTTTGGGACAGAGGGGTTATGAACCTGTATATATTTGATAAAGTCTTGAATGGTGACTGATACCAACCAGCACTACACTTACCCGTTTCAGTTTGAAAAAAAATGTTACAAAAACCTCTCAACTCACAAGTAAGTAAATGACAAAGACAATCCAAATACTACTTAACTTAATGGTCTTGTGTTATTTGTGAATTATTCAGGCCTCTAAGCAAAGCTGGTTGTCTCTCAGAGCACTTCTTAGCTAGTATGTCTATGCAGACTAACGGTTCGTTGCCAAGTAGAAGTCAATTCCAACTCAATGATATAGCATATTGATTGCTGCCTATTTCCTTCTACTATATCCTGTGAGTGTAATGGTATCTGACATATAATTTTCCCTAAACTGCTGAAGTTGACATACTATTTAGATTTGGCCCACATTTCTTCAATTACCAGGAGTATTATAAATGATGTACTGCTCCAAGCCTTAGACACTTCTTGCTTATGCCATACAAAATTAGGTAATTGTGGAAACTTATTTTAAGAGGAGACAAAAGTATTATGGAAAGAACTAGATATTTTCAGTAGTGCCATAAGAAGATGGGAAACAAGAAGAGTGAAAAAAAATACAGTCCATTCAAAACTCCATTACTGTGACAGATTTTCCTTAAGTAACTTAATGTTTAAAAGCAAAACATCTCTACTTTAAGTGTGCCAGCCTGCAAATGTAAACAGACATCTTTCAATTGAACTGGTCGTCAAACAATGACCAGTTCACATTCAACTTCACAGTTTCCTGTGAAAGTAACTGTATGTTGGGAAAACATGCCCAGAAGATACATTGCACACTGTGATTTGCAAAATGAAATAGGAAAATTCTTGCAAAGATTTCACTGTAGGCTTCTGAGATTAGTGATGAGGTTTTTTTACAGGTCGGATGTATGGCAGCAGAATGTAGCTGGGAGTTCTTTCATGTGACTTTGCTCTTCTCTGCTGTGTTCAGTAAGCTCCTGGGTAGCGTCAATAGCTGGTCTTGGCTGACACTCTATTAGTAATGCACACTGGAGCTCATGGGTTCATGCATATCAGCAAAAGGGAAGGTAACTGGTTACCTAAAACTGATAGAAATTTCCTATGCTATTAAAGTCTGCTTCTTTTCCAACAGTTCCTCTCTCAGTTATCTATTTTGTTTTTATCTCCTGAGATGAATTTTTATGTAACTAAAATACCAAGGCAAAAGCTCTGAAAACCAATGGGTCTTGAAATAAGCATAGGTCTGTGTAGTTCTATGAGGTATAGGAGCATGGGCTTGAACTGCATAGGTTGTGAGGTCACATCTTTCTTTTCCTTTATCTTTTTTTTTTTTCATTTTCCCTTTCTTTAAACACTGATTATGTTCAACATGCAAAAGGCTACTTTTCTGAGTATCTGGCATTGCATTTTAAGACACAGAAAGAAGAGAACACTTTGTAGCCTGCCAAAGGCACAGTGTTATATACAGGGCTGAAGGAAGAATGAACAGATTAATTTTCTGCTCCCTGTCCTGACATATCTGTATTATTTATTTATTCTGAAATAATTCACTGCACAGCAAAATCACCACTTCTTAATTCCCACACAGAGCCTGAGCTTCCAGACTAGGCTTCCTATGCCAGCTGATACTGCTGTGGCAGGCAGAAATATCTGAAAGGAATACGTATTCCTGGACTAAAGGATGCTGTGCTTGTCAGAGGTATTTTCCTCCTGTCTTTGCAGACACAAGGGGGAACATCTCCCAGCAGAATGGGTGTGCTCCTGCAAGGCAAGATGGCGTCAAATGCTGAGAAAGATGCTCAGTGCTGTAAAAGATATCTATAATGATGCAGATGCTCTCATCCTTCTCTTTCAGGGAACTGGTGATAAATAAGTTGCCTTCTTGAATCCCAATCTTTATCCTACACTGAAGATTTTTAGCAGCAGCCGGTGTTTGCATTGATACTGAGCTGAAGCACTTAGGGGTCATGCACCTTATGGCCCAAACCTTTGCTCCAGAGCCCCTCCCTGCCTCAGTTTTTAAGTAATTGGAAGTTGGCTTGGGATTATATTCAAGCAATCCATGCCACTTGCTCATTTTGCATTATCTGTGTCTTCATTTAACTTTCTCCCAGGCAGTGGCTGCATGTTACTGTTGTTCTGGTGTTTTGGGAGACAAGATGAAGGGTTATTTCTTCTGAGTCTTTGTCCTTTTGTGGCAGAGTCTTATGAAATGAGCACTTTCTCCTGTACCTTTAGTCTTTGCAGCAGTTTTGGTTTGCTTTTGCTTTGTATCTGTTTTTCAAGAGGAAACATTCTACTGCAATCTATTTTTAAAGCTAGTGCCAGTGGAATAAATAATAAGATATAAAGAGGGATATGTCCCAAATTGCAGCCTGCCTTGGGTGTTGGCTTGGTTATTGAAAGATACAATCAGGGGAGCCCAAAGCTCTGTGGAAGAGATCCTCTAAACCAAATCCTGTCACAAGTATAAACTTGTACGTAATTAGTTGTGAGTAAATGAATAAAAAAAAATTCTTAAAAGATACCAGCTGCTTGTATGCCAGGTGTATTAATCTAACAAAGGCGATATCAGTAGGAAAAGATAACCAGATTCTGATCTCATTTATAGTACTGAAAGCTCAGAATAAATCATAACAACTTAAGCTTACTTCCAGAGGACCTGAGATCAGAGCTGGATGCTCAATGACTGAACATTTTAGCACTGTTCAGGTAGAATACTCCATCATTTTGACTCCTTAAAGCCCAAAGACTGAGTTGTTCTGACCCACCAGGAGAAGATTCAGGCCAAGAATTGCACGAGTGTCATTCCACCTCTAGCAGAGCTTGAAGCAGCACACAGTTACCAAGGATGCTGTCAGCAAGCATATTTGAAACGTGCCTGGCTGACAACAACTCTGCCTGGAACTGCATCTGGATGCCGCAGTTGCATTTTCTTTCAGAGATGGGAAGCATGTGGATAGGCTGCACCTTAGCCAACTCTGGGATTTGGGCATACTCCTGATGAATAAAGAGGATGGCATGATGCCTCTGGAGGCCTGGAATGCAGGGCACCAAGTTTGCTCCAAAAACAAACGTCATGTACAATATATGTACAAAGTTAGTTAGGTTTAGCCGAGTTGTCAGGGTGCTGCCTGGCAAAGACGCTGAAACATTTAGAACCCTAAAGCTAAATGGTGTTGTTTGAAAGTCCCCAGGCAGCATCTCTCCAATGCCATGTAAGGTAGCCAGAAGTAACCGTATGAGCTAGAACTGCATAGACTCAACTGTGTGAACAGCAGAACATAAAGGCATTGATTGCACAGGTAGCAGCAGCATGCTGAGGCTGAAAAACTCACCACTGGGACGAGGCCCAGATTTCAAGCACCCCAGTGGGTTAGGAAGTTCATGGGAATTTGGTTGGGCCCATCATAAACAGACTTTCTGCTGAAGTCAATGCCAGTTCAAGGCCCACATCCTAGAAAATGCTGAACTTCCAGAAAACTTAAATTTATGCATTTTCACTTGTTCCTAGTAAAAGATAATGGGTTTGAACCCATTGCCCTTTTTCTAGTCAGGTTTTTCCAGTCAACTGCCTTTATATAGCCAAAACACTTTACAGACTAGAAAACCTTGAAATGCATGCTTTTTTTTTTTCAGGAACACAGGAACCAACCACATACCACCATTGAAGGTAGGAGTGCAAAGAGCATCCCAACCTCAGCAGTCCTATGGGGGACCTGAGGACCTTGACCTGCTTCCATCCTCACTTGCAGCAACGGCTGCAAACATCTACAGCTGGGCAGAGAGAGAAAAAGAGAGGCAAACCTGGATAAGAACAATGTTTCACAGTGCAGGCGAGAAGTCTTCTTCCTCTTTTCTTTTATTGACTTGCTGGACTGTTTATAGTTAATCATTTTCAGATGGAAATATACTTTACAGCCATATCAGGGTAGGAAGCTACAAAGAAGCTCAAGAGATGTGAACACTTGCCAAACTCTGAGGTATAGAAGTCGTTAAATTAGGCCATGTGATGGGTCCAAAATGGGCTAATTTATGCTACTTTGAACATCATTCTAGCCCTTTTAACATGTTTCCCCCAATTAAGCTGTTCAGGCCACAGATCTAAATAGCTGTCTGCACAGGCTGCCAATTGATTAATTCCCTAATGATGGATTGAAGCTACAGCTTTTGTTTCTTAATCTCTCTTTTCTCCATTAATGGCAAATCATTCATAAAGCAAATCTTATAAATATAAGCAAACACACAGGAGTACAGGCGACAGATTGCATATAGATTTATGGCAGAATTAATTTTTGATTGCCCTTAACGATTAATTATTATTT
Organism: Mesitornis unicolor; assembly: GCF_000695765.1. Classification (NCBI taxonomy): domain Eukaryota; kingdom Metazoa; phylum Chordata; class Aves; order Mesitornithiformes; family Mesitornithidae; genus Mesitornis; species Mesitornis unicolor. The sequence continues at coordinate 78,179 of NW_010176621.1, read as the reverse complement.
TTGTTTTCTTTTTTCTCACAGAGCCACAGGAGTTTGGTGGGCAATTTCCTGAACTTCGGCTTTTGGTTTTCAGACTGCAGCCTACAAAGAGCTCAGATGGCTACCCATGTAGAAGACACACTGAGGATACTCTTCATGGGGCGCTTTGTAGGATCAAGGCTTCTGTGGGCAAAATGTGGAAGATCAGACTGTGAGGAGATAACCGCCTAGTTCCTCTGTAAAGCTCTGTGCTTGCAACAGCAGAATCTGAGTGTCAATGCAGGAAGATGGATGAGGTCCATGCAAGTGATGGGAACATCAGAAGACAGCAAGTGTGTCTTTTCCCTTAAGTAGTCTCCTCTTTGGAGAGAGTCCATTGCCCTATGTAATGACACCTGTCTGGGGGTTGTAGGAAGACTCTTAATCCTCTTTGGATGAGCACACTTGAAGGAGAGATTTCTAATTCAATAGGCCGCACAAGTGAAATCTGGGTAGTGGTTATTAAGGAAGATGCGGCAGAGGTGTGAATAAGCAGAGCGAGGGGAAGGCTGAAGAAGTCGCAGCAAGGAGTGCCTCAGCGTCCTGTTGCTGCAGAGACAAGGCTGACTGTTGAAAGCTTTTTCACACAGTGCAAGAAGAATCACTGCTCTGAAGTGCATCACTCAGCCTGTCACCTCTGTGTCGCGAGCTGCATAGCAAAAGAGAAACAAAATAATGGGTGTGAGAACTTAATTAATTCAAGAATTAGAAGAGCTGAGAAATGGGGCCCTTCAAGAGTGTGACCCAGATAAGATTCACTGTATGCTATAAATCATCCATTATTGCTCAGAGTTTCCTTTCTCCACACTTGACCTTCATCATCATTCTCTCGCCTGAGTCTGGGTGTCATCACAGAAGTGCTGGGTATGTGGATGGAAGCGTAGGAGACATGTTTGATAGCATTTCCCTGACTACTTGCATTTTTATGGAACAGAAAGGAAACAATGAGAACTGAACTGAGTTTGCTGTCTAATATTTCTCTGAGCACCATGTGAGGTAGACAGCTCTTCAAAGAGAAGAAAGTTTTGCTTGTGACATTCCAAATTAAGCCCTTCATCTTGGAGATAATTAACCAGTGTTAGAGTCTTCCCAGACCTGGACAGCAAAGGATACATCTTCCAACAGTAGATGCCTGTTTAAAAATGTAATGGTTTTTTGCTTGTACTTGTCTTGGAAGTGTTAGCATGGGCTGACACAATGAATGTATTTGCAGACAGGTACTTACTTCTGTACATTGCAGATTTGGGTATAGGCCACATGTGGAAAAAACTGTGGAGGCTCTTCTGGCATAGGCTTTGATGTCTGAGAGACAGAACATGGATGGTCTTTTCTTCTGGGCAAAGCAGGAGTAAAGGATTAAAGGACCAGGCTTTGCTCCCTGCTACAGTGCTCTGAAGCCAAACTTGTTCTATTCCATTTTTTCTCCGACGCCCTTGAGTATCAGCCAGTCTACTGCAGAGTGGGGATATTGTGGGCTGTGCCACAGTGTATGTACACCCCAAATCCTGAGGCTGGCTGGAGGCAGGTTTAACCCCTGGTGCAATTCAGAACAGCCTCAGGGCTGCTCTCGGTTGTGCTGATTTTTGACAGTCCCTCTGGGGCTCCATTTTCTTGGCATGTCTCCGAAATGCCATCTTGGAGGAGAAGCAGGAAGAAAGGGTGAGGGTGAAGTGTTGCATAGACCTATGCACTTACCTACACATAGTATAAGCCAGCTTAAAATTAGTCCAGTTAAGACAACTGCTTGAAAACCCATCTGCTGGCAGAGTGGTGAAAGAAAGTGGTATGGAGAAGACTCTATGGTTGGTCCCATGTTTCTTTTTAAGTAGCATTTTATGAGAATTAAACGAATTTGTTTATTTCTTGGTTTTAATGTTTTGTATACACCATGGGAGCAAGCTTGTCTTATGAACTGGCACATAGCCATGGTAGAATGAGTACATGACCATCACCACCTTGTGTCTGTGCAAGCAGTGCCTGCAACCACTTCACAAATTGTTCCTCCAGGTGAAAAAAATCCTGGGTCACCTGCCATTGCTTCATTACCAAGCTGCATCATCCACAAGCCAGGATGCAGCAGATGATACTTTCAAATTACAAGTCAACAGTATTGGTGTTATTAATATGATTAGTAACAGCCTTAATAGTATACTTCAATGATAGTTGCTTTCATCCAAGTCCCTCAGAATACTTACACAGCACAACAGAAGATTTATATATACAAGCAGTAATTATTTATTCCTGTATCAATCTTCTCTCCTGTTGATTTATTACCCTATTGGCATCAAGAAAGATACAGTAGACAATCCCCTCAGTCATTCTTTTAATCAATTTTAATCTGGTATTTGAATATTTGGAGTGTATATATTCCAGTCTTGATCTCCCTAAAACTGGCTGTGCTGTAGCTAGTTATGTCTCCTAGTTATTGCCCCTCAGGAATGAGTCCTACAGGGTTAAATCTTGACTCCAACTCTGAAATTCAGCAGCTCTAATTGGCCTCCATGTCCTCAGAAAAAAGGTAGTTTTTTTGGAGTGGAGATTAGGCATGCTTTTGTGTTTGTAGAGTACTGAATGTAGTGGGACCCTCACAGGATCTCTGGTTGCTACTATAATATGAATGTTAAATACTATTCTTCACAGTGCTAGGTAGTGGGAAAGGTTTCAGGTAATTAGAAATGCAGGGAATGCAGACTATCTGGATAAGCATAGAACAAAGCATTTTACGCAAACTCCTGAATTCTTGCTTGACTTTTTTTTCATATATTATGTTGTTAGTCTCTATAACAGGTGATTTGCAGGTTAAATACCATTTTCCTTCTCTATAGACTAAATTCCTCTTTGATATAAGCGGGCACAAGTCCATTAACTTCAATAAAGTTACGTTCACTCACTCCAACATTGAATCTATCCCAGTGGGTTTATGCTGTAAATCTGTCCCAGAAGCAGTAGTTATCGAGGCATTGGTTCTGCTCTGAATTTCATTCAGTCTTTCCAAATAAGCCTTTTAGAGGAGCCCGGGAATATATTTAGCCTCTGCACTAACAGATAAGATTCACTCCAGAACCACTTTTTAGCTTTAACTTTTTCTCCCCTGCCTTGTCTCTCCTTTTAGACTCTGCTTCTCTTGCACATTACCATTTGCAGCCTGGCTCCTCCTGTCTGGGTAAGGGTAGTAAACCACACTCCCTACACTGCTGCCTGTAGCCATGCTATCTTGGTCTAAGGTGGTCTTGTCAAATCTTATCAGCTAAGTGAGGTTGGGTCTGGTTAGTATTTGGACAGATGCCCTGGAAGGAAAGCCCCAGGTGCTGTACAAGTGGGTGCTGGGGTATCGGTAGGTGCCATTCTTTCTGCCTAGGCCAGTGCCGTAAGTAATCTTAACCGATGCTCTAAAATATTGTCCTGTGGCACTGCACTGCTCTGCTGAGGGAGTCATCACTGGCTGATGGGTAAATTTAAGGTGAATCCTACCCGAACTGTAGAAAATCCTTCTTCTTTTCAGCTGTAATTTGCCTGTCATCCCAGCTAATCTCAGCACAGAGTATAGAACATGTGGGGTTTTTTTAACATTACTTTGCCTCTGTTGCATTTAATATTACTACTTCTGCAATACACACATTCACAGAACAATATGGAAGCCCTCTGGTGTCCAATTTAACACCTATAAATTTGTCTGCGTAATCTCTAACCAACTGGACAGATAAAATTGTTGCCTTCTATTCCAGTATTCTTGCATTCTCTTTCGAAATACAGCTCTTTGATTAATTTATTTTTTTTCCAGTGGCAAGTCCCAGTGTTTGGATGCTCAGTCCTGTGAGTATTTGGAAAGGAGCAGACCTTCTCCAGCCTGGCTGAGCCCTGGGCAATGCCACAGCTGTTCTGATCCCAGATCTGCCCTGGGATCCAGAGACCCCCTTTCCCCACCACTGGTAGTTCCTGTTTCTTCTGGGAGAGCCAGTGTACTAATTCAGCTAGTGAACCTGTGCTGGGGTAAAGTCTTCACCTCTACTTTGGACTCTGCTGATGACTCAGCCTTCCTTGCACACTGAGCTGGTCACCCAAAGCCAGCTTCCCCCACACAAGGGGGGACAGATTAGACATTCCTACGGCTCAAAAGAAAAGGAGGGGAAAGAGGAGGACTTGATTTCTCTCTTATGACAGTGTTTTAGCACATTGTTTCCTTGATGTCTCACTACTTCTCTCCCTCCAGTGTAGATAGGAATTTACCTAATCTTGTCCAGGAAAGGCTTCAACCATCTATGCCTCTCTGTCACCCCTAAGTCCATGCTTATTTGCAGGGAAAAACTCAGGAGACGTTAAATAACTAGGCAGCATTATGAGGATCTCTGCATGGCAAAAGTGGATGAATCTGTCCATGGGTTGAAATGCTGCTATGAAATTTTTGGGATCAGCCTAGGCTTGTCAGGCTGGTACCTTTGCTCCTTGAAGTGGACCAGGCTGGAGTGGGTTGCCCTGTGGTGGGTCTGGGCAGGATGGAGTTCATCAGATCCAAACATTTCTTTTTTGCATATGGTATCTTTATTCTGTTCACTGAACAGAGATCTAACTGCTGAAAGAAGAGTTCCCTGCACTTCTGTCCGTCTGGGCTAATAAAGGGCAGATGAAAGGGAAGGATTTGCTCAGAAATCATGGCATGGTCTTTGCAAAACAATAAGGAGATTGAAGACCATTTCAAGGCAGAGCATAGCAAACATTCAGTTAATAAGGGCCTCAGAGGATCCGAAGGATTTTAGTTCAGGGATGAAGATTATGTAGGCAGTAGTAGCCCTTTAAGTGAGCTAGGAAAACTGGGGCTGAGGAAGGGGAATGCATTTAATCCCTTATTTGAGTACATAGGAGAATTATACAGCATACATGCATTGCTGATGCTCAGCATCACATCCTAGGATTGAATATAACTTTGTTCCCAGTCTAGAATTTACCCACCAAACAGAGAAGGTGAAAGGCAACATTAATTACACATCTGTCCAGCACGTAGCGATACTCAGATGTCGGGTGTCATATAAATGCAAAATGTTGCTATTCTACAGGGTGGTTTCTATACATGTGTAGATTAAACAATGGCTTTGCACAAGAGTAAAATCTGCAGAGCTGCTGATGAAAGGAGTTAATTGTGTGGCTGCAATATTACGGACAGTGTGGTTTCACTGAGCTAAAAGAGGAGGACAGTGATTCATGGCTGCACCCATGCTCTCCGTCATGAAATATAAATTAAAAATAATTGTATTATGGTAGGCTACCTGTATTGTTACATTCATAATGGATATCACACATCCATCCTTGCTCGGTGTTGCAGGCAAAGTGTGTTAGAGAAACTATAGCAGTATTTTTCTTTTAGGTGTAACAATCTGTCAGTATCAAATTCTCTTAGTCAGTAGGGAGCATATAGTGTTGATTTACTGAAAATCTGGGATTATGTCTGCTCTGTGGTGAGCATAGATTTAAGAGGGGAGAGGTAAGGGGTCTCCAAAAGGTGAAGAAAAACACAAATGAAACCTAGCAAGGAAAAAATAGCTTGACAGTTAAGATGCAGTACAGTCACCATCAAGTCTTCTTGAAGGAAAACCCTCTCACACAGGCATGCTCTGAGCACTGCATATTGTACCGGAAACAACCCACTCCATTACCTACTTCACGCCACAGAGCCATAAATGTATAAATGAAGCTGTGGTTCTTCAGCCTTAGAAGAAAAAACCTTAATATTTCTGTGGTCCAGTGTACAAATGTTTTTGGTGATGCATAGGAATTTTGGGCACTCACTTTTGGGGGTAAAAAGCAACAAGAGACAATTTCCCTTCTCTTTTATTCATTTCATGGCAAGCCACATTAAACAAAGAGCGGGTGGCAGGCAGGTTCAGTGAGACCGGCTCTGTGGATGCCACAGAGGCGGTAACTTGACCCTTGCATTGCGGTGCACGCCCCTGGTCTGCATGGACCCTCCTTGGCATGGCAGGGAGGGTGTGTGCAGCTCACCTGAGGCTTAACACCCAACTGGATTGGGCCAGAAAGATTAAGGGTGCTAATTTAGGCCATTTTTGTTAAGGACCGAAAGTTGTAGCCAGCTAAGGAGTAAAGATGCAGCAGTTACAGTCCTGTCCTAGTGAAACGGTGCCTCCTCCATCACAAAATACAGTTTGGCACTAATTGGTATCTTTAATAGCGGTCTCAGCAGAGAGCTGGGGAAGGCTTACCTTCATCCTTGTTCTGGGCCTTCTACGCCGGCTGGGGACGCTTTCATTGCTGCTGCCTGCGTTGTAATTGTTCTGAGGATAAGTAAAGGATTTCCAGCTCCGGGCTGCCAGTCTGTCACCCTTCAATAGCCACAAAGTCACAGCAAAATTAATTAGAAAAACCCCAAATATCGCATTAGTAGCCACAGCACAAGCAAAATATAAACAATTACAAAACCACTCTGCAAACGCTTAATGTACTGAGTCTTTGGCATGCATGTTTCACTTTATTTTAACCGACACAGAGGGGTGATTCATTTGCGGGGAAGAGAAGAAAAGTAACCCCAAACCCTGTAACTCTTCTGCTATCAAACACTACAAAACTTCACGGGATTTATTATATTTAAAAAAAAAGGCTGCTTTCCCTTTAAAAAGAGAGGAGCTACTTGGTCTGATGCTGCTGCCTTTATCAGCCATGAAGTTCCCAGCAAGGTGCTGTTAGTGCCTGATTAAACCTCATACCAATCTCTGTCCCCCATGGTAACCCAGAAGACATCCACTGAGAGTGGCAGCTCTTATTCATTTTAATTGCCAAGGATCTCTCTGTGATGGCCAGTTTTCTTGTCTCTCAAGGACTCGAATGGAAATCCATCTGATTACACGAACAATCCGGGTGCTCTGACAGATCTGAAATATTAATATGGAGATGGCATTGTGCTCTGCACTGACTCCTGAAACCCCAATAGTAAATTATGATCTGCCACTAAAACAATTTCAGGGCACAGTACAATTCACATAAAAGCCCATTTTTTGCAATTAAACACAAATTATTAATAAATCAGTCCAGAGGGGGGAAGAAGTGAAAAAGAGATTTCATCACTTGGCGTTTTCATGGAATATCACAAACACAAATGTATGCACACATATATGCACGCACCCCTTTCTGTTGTGCACCTTTTTGTACAGCTTCAAGTGGAGATGATATGCAGAATATAAACAAATCTCCTGGGGCTCCAATAGTGATCCTGAAATTAGCCTCGTGTCCTCTTGCTGTAAACTTAACCTCCAAAGCAATACGGCATGAGAAATGCAAAGCCCTAGGTGAAAAAAATGCCAGAGATCAGTCAACATAAGGGAGACATCCCATCCCTTGGGTGAACTGAGCTCCAGCTTACGTAGATTGATGTGGAGGGACATTTTTATTATCTAAACAAAACTTGCAGCCCTCATGCTCCCAAAAGGAATAAATAGCTCATCTTTCTCCTTCATCCCTCTGCCATATGCTTTCTGGTGGCACGGGAAACTCTCAAGAAGGCTAGCCTTGCTGGATGCCGCCCAGAGTACCCACCATCAATGCAGGCTGAACAAGAGAGACACCAACTGCCTGTATAAGATCTTATAAAAGAGGACCTAGCCCAAAACAGTGATCTTTACTGCCAAATCCAGAAGAGCAGTATTTGTCTGTGGGTTAGGAGAGGGGTGGAGGGTAGGAAGGAAGTCTGTTCTGTGGCATCTCCTGCATACCCCAGCACTCCACACCAGCCTGCACAAACACCGAGCCATTTGGGACAGCTTGAAACCAGCCCAGCCAGTTCAGCAGCGACATGCCAGTGATCCCAGCCCAGCCCCTGCTCACTGCTCCACAATGTGCTGACACTCCAGAGAAGGACGGGGCCACACAAGCACCTGGACACAGCAAACATCCATCCACTGGCAGAAACGGAGGCCAGCCAGGGTACTTTGACTGGGGCTCACCAACAGCTCCAGGCAGCTGACAAAGCAGCGTGGTGACAGTATTAACATGCGCAGGGCAGGCAGCCGCATTATTATTGCTACACATTTCTACTAAAGCAACGCCTGAGGCTTCACAGGACCGGCTAGCCAGCCAGCTGAACATACACTGCAGAAACCATCTCCACGGGGCTTTAGGTCCCCTTGAAAGCCATGGAAAGACTGGAGGAAATATAAAGCACATAGAGAAGGACGAGGGGGTTTAGCGGGTTTAGCACTGCCTCAGAGGTCAGGAAGTGTGGGTTGTAACCCTGGCTTTCACCCCAGCCTGGTGGATGACCTTTGGTCCCCTGAGTGTTTCCTGCCTGCAGAATGTGAAACTTCCATATGTTTGGCTTTCCCTGGCTGTGGCATCAGTTTCCAACTGGAAAGTTTGCCTGGGTAGGGGAAAAAAAAAAAGACACTGGACTTCTGTCAAAAACTTATGGACATCTGGAGGTCAGGCCTTCACAGCAAGGACATGACCAGCGGACATGCATGGAAAACACAGCAGTACAAATGCTGTCCCCAAAGCGTACATCTCCCTATACTTTCCCTGAATGGCACAAAAGCACCATATATTGTTTCAAAAATCCCAGAGTCCCAGTAAAATGAGGATAATGATGCTTTTTTTTTTTTGTGAAGCATTTGAAGATCTGCTGATGCTAAGTGGTAGACAATAGGCTGGCATTATTCATCAGGTATGCATTTTAAACACTGTAATTAAAGCAATAATAAAAATATTAATAATAAACTCCCTGCTTCAGCCTTAACTCTGTGTTCTCTAACCTCTCTCCTTCCTTTTCTGAAGGTGTTAGGCTATACAGAGGGTTCAAAGTGGGATCTGAAGAAGGCTGTTGACCTCAGTAAATCAGGGCAGGGATGATGTTCCCCCATTACAGTTCAGAGGCAGTATTACAGCCTAAAGGGTTCAAACACTGGGCTGCCATGTTTGCAAACAGCAAAGCTATCTAACGCTTCCTATTTACACTGGCTTTCTGCATTTATTAGCAGCATGTAGTACAACCAGTAATTAATCTGGTGATCCTTGGAGCCAGTGTCTGTTATCAGAGGGGGTTTTTTAACATAAAAGAGATAAATGTGCAGTAGTTTTTTGAGACATGCTGATGTGCATACACCCAGCCATGTTTCTCTCCTCTACACAGAAAGGATTAGCCTAAAAGGAAGAGTTTTTGGGAGTGAGACTTCAGTGCAGTCAGAAGATACAGAGTCTAGGGCTGAGGCAGAGACACACAAATGGCTTCTGCACCCAACAGCTTTGGCTTCCCATTTTCCTGCAGAATTTGCTGAGGAACCAGCAGGTTTGGGCATGGGGCCTGCAGAAACCTGTTTTCTCTATTAGACAATGCTGGTAATATCTGAGGAGAAAGATGTCTGAACCCCTATTGCATTTGTTTCCCTAAAGGGAAGAAATAATCTGATCAGTTACTTGTAATTTATTCTTCAAATGCAAAAGAACCAGAAAGGGAGGAAATATAAATTGGTTTAGTAATTGAAGAAAAGACTGAAGTAAGTATAGTTTACAACCTCCATAATTCATTTAAGAGGCACAAATGCCTCAGATTTCCATTAACTAGTGAATATGTGTTATTTTCTCGGAGTAGAAGACTGACATTTTTGAATGCCAGTGAACCAGTCGCTTGAAAACTAAAACATACATGTTAGGAATTGTACTCCAAAGGACTGTTTCAGAGAGATTAGGGTAGGAGGCAAGTGATTTAAGTTTTTGCCATTATTTCACTCATACATGAGATGGTTACTCTAAGTGTTTGCAACCAACTGAAATGTTCAGCACAGGCTGGAGTGCAACCACAGAGAATGAACCCTCCAGCTCCTCGTGCTGTTTAGTAACCTGCATGAAATGGGTTAGTAGTTTTATCCATTTCAAATTTGCCAAGTGTCCAGAGCACAAAAACTGGATTCAGCTAAGCTCAGTCTTAACGTTAAGCATGCGCCTCTTTGCTTTACTGAATAGAAAACAAAACTGTCACCATAGTTATCACCCTTTTGTGTTTAGCTCAGCGCTACCAGCTGAGGTTAAAGGCTGCGTGAGACACAAAAAAAGAATAACTTTGTTAGATGCTATCTCTCTAAAATACAGTTACAGGGTTTTAGTGAGATGGGAAGAAGCTTATGTTATTGCCACAAATGAAGCGCCTGTTTTCTACCTAAACAGTGGGCTTCATGTGCCAATGTATCAAACACCTCTGAGGATTCAATTTTTAATTTTTTTTAATGAATTGAGAGCTCTAGAAACATTTCTCTGCTTCCAGGATGATACAATGGGCTCCTTCCTTCCTGCCTTCCTGCCTTCCTGCCTTCCTTCCCTTTTTCCTTCTTTCTTACCTTCCTCTATGAAAGTACTAAGTGAATTTGTCCAGGCAAAGGCACAGCAATAGATTTTAATATGAGTCCATATCCAGTAACTTGAATCCCTGGAGCAATGGGATGAATTTGAGAAAGAGAATATTTAGGCTGAATATCAGGAAAATGTTCCTAATGGCTTGGACCACTTCAGCGGTGGAACTGTCTTCCAGGCAAGTGATGGAAACACCAACATTTGACTCACTTGAAATTGGACTGGACAGCGTGTTGGCAAGTGTACTGGAGGGAGAGATCCTTCCCTGGAAGGGGAATGGTCTCTTGGACACTGGTGCTCTGTGACTTCGTTAAATCTTCCAACGCAAAGAATGTGAGGGAAGAAAATATTAGGAATCACCCAGGGACACAGCTAATCCCACAGGCATAACACTTGCACTGACTTCAGTAGAAGTTACATGTGTGTAAGGGATCCAGGTTGGACTCCAAGAGGGAAGAGGACATTGGCAGCCCAGACGTGGTCGCAGCACAGGCCTGTGTGGGGGGAGCAGGGCACAGGGATGGAGAAAGAGGGGAGAAATCCTCCCTGCCTCTTGCTGGTGGGGAACACAAGAGCGCTTGTTGAAACAAAAATCTGGAAAGGAAAGAAACCCGAGCCCTGGCAGTGCCTTACACGACAAGGTATCCCTTCTCCTCTCTGTCCCAGTGAAACACCTCTAAATGCGTGTCCTGTGTCTATCTCTGCTGCCCCTTTCTGATCCACTCACAGTGCAGCGTTATCACAAGAATACATGATATTTTGAAACCCTGAACAGCACTGTGCCAAACAAAACTGCCCATGTCAACTGATGAGAGGGCTGCTCATAGTAGCCTCCCATGTTTCTTCACTCGGAGCTTGTCCTGGTGTTTTCACCAGGGCAACTCCAGCATAGCTGAGACCAGAATGAGATCTCAACTCTTGTTTTAACTAAGCATTGGTTCCTTTTTTTCTCTCTCCACATATGGATGTAATATATATTCACAAGCTCTTTTTTTTTTCCTATAGTTTATTTTTTTTTTTTCATTTCCAGTCACAGAGCTTTTCTGGACAAAACAATTATGATCTGAACGTCCTGAGAACCAGTCTCCGATGAGGCAGTTTTCCTGAACATGTACAGACAAAGGAAATTATTTCCTTACTGAAAGAAATCACTTCAAAGCACCCAGACCAGACCCTGCTCCAGCTCAGGTTTCCTTTCTGTGCAGCAGCTTGGACAACAGCTCTCACGGAGATCCGAGCTCCTTCTGCCTGGTTTGAATTTAAGCCGACGCCAGGCTCAGGATAGTGGGGACTCACAAACCAGTCCAGCCACCTCTTTTGCCCTTCCCTCTGCCCTCCCCACACACCGTGTCCTTCCTCCCGCATGGTGTTTGCTGCTGCTCAAATACTGGTGAAGTTTTCAGTTATGCATCTCTAACGTTCAGTGCTCTGAGCAGTGCTGTTTATAAGCCATTTCGGCATGGCTATGTTGATCCAGCACACCTCCTTTCCTAAAGCTCTTCTTGAGTCAAAAACTCTCCCCAGCTAGTCATGAACTTCCCATCACCATCTCTTGTGAAGGTGAGGTGGAGGGCAACGGTACTCGTGAGGATGAAATGGATTGAGAATGATTTTGCATGACAACTGCTGGGGATCCAATATCTTTCTGCTGGTGTTGCTTACAGAAACAATAATGCCTGGAAACCATCCAATACCTGTGTGTTGGCCCATCTTCAACACATGCCAAATTCTTCTCTTGTGGGACTGCCTGGGCACAGCCCACATATATTTATGTGTGATCTCCAAGTCAAACTGCTATCTATTTTTGCCAGTCTCCCGAGCACAGTCCCTTTTTCCACATCCTGAATGTCATCTCGAACTACAAAGAGGCCAAGTGCTTCAGGAAAGGTCAGATGGCACTGCCTCCGTATGTCTTTCCTTCTCTCCATGCAGAGCATGAGAGGCATGGAGCTCACAACAGGACCTCACTGGCCTGGACCATGTGTCAAGAGGAGTGCGAGGCTCATTATTATAACAAAAGTAGGGCTAAATACTATGGGATGGGCCACTTGCTTGTCGGAGAGGAGACCTTATATCCAAACAGACACACTATACCTGTGGCACCTGTGTCCTTCACCAAAATAGCCCTCTATGATCCTTCTTCCTTCCATGGGTTTGGCTTTGTGCAACCTCACATCTACTTTCTGTGCAGAGAAGTACTGTACTGCACTGCTGTGACTCCTGAACTTCCACTGTCACATAACCTGCTGTCAGCAATGTCCAGGGTACATTGAAAGAGGACAATAAAATCTGCCACTTCCCTCAAATGGCCTGCATTTATTGGCTAAGTCTGGCTTACAGTATGCAAAGAAAGATTTGGGACACCGATGAGCTCCATCATTAGCCTCATTTTGCTTTTACTACTAAAACTTCTTCAACTTGGTCCCATGGCTACCTCCTCTGACCTAGTTAAAACACCACTCAACTAGGGTGTGTGCATCATTTTACAACTCAGAGTAAAGGTGAGATTCTGCAGTCCCCACCTGGCCAAGGCTACACTGGCAATGGTCTGGTTTGAACCTTCAGACCATACCTGGAGCTTGAACAACAGCTAGACATTGACACAATGTCCTACCTGTCCATGTTGAGGAGCTGTTCTGTCACATCACAGCACCCAGCATCGTGTTGCTGCTACACAATTCCCCAGAGGTCAGCACCCACATTCAGACCAGTCATTCAGGTCACTGTGCCCCTGCTCTCCCTCCCTGCAAATCCAAACCCAGACTTAGATGTCCCCTGTCAGCTTTGGCCTTGCCTCTTTTCCCAGAGCTCTGCTGCATGCTCATGAGTAAGATAATACAGAGAAAAGCACACTCCTGCTTTGGTGCAAAAGCCCCAGTTGAAGGAAGCCTTCTGACTTCTCTTGAGGATCGTCAACAAAATGGCCTGCACCCCACCACTTACTCCTCTTTGGTACTTTTTGACAGTGCCTCCATTAAATCCTGAAAACACTCCTGGAAAAACACTCGGAGGAGCTGCCCCAGCCTTATACTATGCCAGTGCTCTGCTCTCTGCGTGGTATCCCTGTTGACAGGTAGGTGAAATTCAAGGTTGTGGTCACTGCAAACAAAGGCCAGGATCTTTAAGAATAGCCTCGCTACCTCCAATCTGCCGTACGAACTATTCTTAGCTGGAAGCTGGAGCCGAATGCTCACCGGGCACTCCAGGTTCACACCTCTGGAATACGCCCCTGACAGAAATATGCTTCAGCGTGAACTTGGCTGCATTTAGAAGGAACTGTAAGATACACCTCTTTGCCCAGGCCTTTCCATCTGTTTAAACTGTGAAATCCTGGGTTCCTCGCTGTCTGGTCAGATTAAAAGCTGCTGCCAGTGGGGGAGCATGACAGTTCATTTCTTTTACTTGGAACGATAATTACTCAACGTAATCCCCATAAAACAAACTCATAATCTATGACGAGGAGTGCGTGCTAAGTGCTCATAATAACTGAAATAAACAAGAAGAGATCATTAATAATAAATCATGGTCTGGATTACAGCATTCAACAGAGCTAGAGTTGATAAAGAAAAGTGGATCATAGCCCTCCATACTCTAGAGGCACAATTCTGTAGAGTTAGAGATATTGTCCGCAAGTCCAACAGGATCACCAGCATGCAGCAGTGATTAAATCATAACCTGTGCACTGCCTGTGAAGAAAGGAGTGAAACAAAGACAGGTTAAGGGTCCTTTCCAATGATGACGGATGCAGAGCTCTCTGGGTCCCCCTGCACTGGCCAGCTATATCTCACTGGCTGCTTTACAGCCCACTTGCTTGACATGGATGGACTTTCCACAACCAGGAGAGTTACTATGTACTTCTAGGAGAGGTCTTTTTTTGCCTGTGCTGCACCATTTCAGCCTCATCCATCTTAGTAGCTGCCAAGTGGTCCTGGCTGTTGTGCACTTAACATTTCTCTGCCTCTGCTTCACTCGGGCCAACTTCTGGACTCTTAAGAAAAGATCTTTGTCCTCCAGATTAGTGGCCCTTCCCAGACAATGGAGTAAATTTTGGGTATGGACAAGATGGACATGGCAACAGTCCTCATTGTACAAAAACATTAGGTTTGTGAGTTCTTCCTCAACTGAATTCCCAGTGGCCATTTGTTCAGACCATGCCAAGAGTAAATGAAGGCTAACACCAAGAAGACAAAGGACTGCAGACTCCTGTGGGTCCAGGGTAATACAACATAGCCAGTATTGCTAGTGCAGCTCACTGGGAACTGGATTGATGTTCCCAGTGTACTGAACACAACTGAAATTTGGAGCTCTTGTTAAAATAAAAAAGAAGTGGCGAGGTTTGTACAGCTTGTATATGAGGGATTGGAATACATGGCAAAGTTCAACTATCACTTTCCTGTTTATATTCATGGCTTGCTGTTTTTCTAGGCTCAGCCCTGCTTTTGCTGATGAGCTAAAATATAACCTCCTTAAACCCCAGTGGAGCAGCTTTTAGTTAGTTCTGCCTTTAAATAATATTTTAGCCAAGGGATTAACTCCTATTTGCACATACAGCTCACCTGGAGGGAAGGTTTGGCAAGTAAAAAAAAACCTGGAGGGAGAGGACATTTTCACAGCAGCAAAGGTCTGTTCCCACTCCTGCTGAGGTGGGGGGAAGCTCCTGCTGGCTGCAGTGGGAGATGGGTCAGGCTCATCTCCAAACTCACGTTAAAAAATTCTGTGAGAGCATTTTCAATTAATTACTGCTCATAGAAAGAGAAAAGGGACAAAACGACTGGGTCTGTTACGCCGCTGCCCACACCAAGGGCTGCGTGCAGCTTTGCAGCTTCCCTGGGGGTGCCCCAAGCAGCGCCGTGCCTCAGGCACGCCCTCCCTGCCTTCAGAAGCACGGAAAGCACGACGAGACCATGTCTGCTTGGGTATCCCCTGGAAGGGTCTCCCCTGCGTGCCCACTCACGTGCTGGCAGGTTTTTGCAGACCTACAGTGGGGTGCTATCCCTCCTTCAACTATAATCTGCGTTTCATGCCCCAGAGAAGACATATCTCCTACAGAGAAGCTGTAAGCACTGGACCTGTGCCTCCTCTGCATGCAGGAGTCTCAGGGGTCTTTAGGGGAGCCGGGGTTCAAGGGGTCTTGCCCTTGCTCTTGAGAAACCTCACAGGGCTGGACTCTGTCTAGCCCAAACATAGGACTTCAGCTCTTTCCCTGAAAAGAGCAGTATCATGAGCATATGGTTAATGACTCATCCCAAGTGGAAAAACAGTGTTTGTTATATTTTATGAAAATTTTATACATCTAAGGTACTGTACATCTGTTGCTATTTAGGCTGACATGTATGTAGAGATTGGCAGAACAAGTTCTCTGTAGGGATGACTGAACTCCAAACCAAACCACAGAACTTTCAAACACTCGGGCTGCTTCTTGAAGGGGAATGAAGAGGAAAAGAAAAAAAAAAAAAAGGAAAGAAAAAAAAAAGAGGATGTTTTTCTGCTCTGTTGAAATGCTGCCTGACTGAGCAATATGCAAGGAAGACACTTTTCAGTTCTGTTTAATCTGCAGTAGAAGAGGGGCTTGTTTATGGAGAAAAGCTTTCCTTCATAATGCTGGAAATCACATGCAGAAGCTCATTGCTGTGCCAGACTTTTCTCCCCAGGTTGCCCCTATCCAAGGCTCAGGGAAGGGTTGGAAAGTTCAACTCCTTGTATGAATCCTGTACCTCCCCTCTGAATCTTGTCTTCTGAAACTCTCTCAGACCTGCTCCTGTTTCCTTCCTCTCTGGCAACAAGCCTTTCCTATGTTGAGACTAAGGATTCTTCTTGGGTTGTTCTTACATCTTTCTGGCAGCAGCATCTGGGTGGCAAGAAGGCAAGGAGACTTACTGCTTAGCCTGGAAGTCTCCTGGGTCTTCTTGGGGAAGCACTGAATGAGTGGATTTTCATGAAAAGTCATGTTTTCCACTCTGCATCTGTGAGTGTTTCTAAGGTCTCCGGTGCAAAATCCCCCAGGGTGGAGGACTGTGTGGTGAGAACAACTGAGGACATGCCTGTACAGTCCAACTCACTCCTCTGCAAAGAGGAAGACAAAGCAAACTGCAAAGGACTGCTTGCTCAAACACCTCTTATTTATTAGCTGTGTCAGCCCAGCCCTGCCAGGATAATTACCCTGCCTACAACAGCTATCCTGCACCCAGCTCCCAAGCTGGTACAGCCTGTGTCTGCTCAGGAATCCTTCAGCTGAAATCTGTTTCTAATCTAACCACACCACAGCACAGGGACTGGAAAATAAAGTCCTTCTCCTGCTAGCCATGTTGTGAGGCTCCCTGCTGTCTTGCTATATGTTTCTGGGATAGATTAATTTAATAACATGGGAAAGGCCATACTGGATCAAACCAAATGTCTGTACAACCGAGTGTCCTGTTTCTGTCAGTAGGCAAAAGCAGAAGTCCATGAAAGGTTATAAAATGATACTTCCAACAAGTGATCTCTCATTCTTCAGCAGTTGGTGGCACAGGACTTCCTGGACCAGGTGTTCTTCTTCCAAACTTACTGAACTTGAGTGCATTTGTCTGCCATGAAATTGCAAATTGTCCCCAGGAAACATGGTGCACTTCTCAAATCTGCCACATTTTGCAGCAAGAACCTCTAAAGCTCTTCATTTTGCTTATTTTGAACCTGCCTCCTGCTAGTTTCATTTGATGCCTCCAACTTAATGCTGATAAGAAGGATCAATTTGTGTTCAGAAATCAATCTGTGCTCATAAAGCATATATGACAACAGGATGGCTGGTGAAGAGAGAGCATTGCCAGTTGGAAGTGATAGTTAAGATAGGCCATTGACTGGCAATAATTTTCCAAACATGACAGTAGTTTGATTTGGTGCAGTTTGGATGGTAGGATCAGTAGGAGAGCTCTGGTGGTTAATCCAGTCACAGTGCATTTAAGCTAAGTAAGTGGAAAGGAAAGAGCAGTATGAGCATGGTGAGATTGAGCATGCTGGCAGAAGTGGAGAGGTCCACAGGGGAGAAGGAGAGGGGAGCAGGGTGGATTTCCTGGCAGGATCCAACATGAAGGCACAGGTCGTGCTCAATGGGAGCAGCTGAGGTGGCCCAGTTTATGGCCATAAGGAGCAGGGAGGCAATGAAGCTGAATGAGACTTTGGAGACTGTTGGTTAATGAGAAAAGCATTGTGGTGTGGACCCAGATGTCTGGGAATCACTCAGAATGAACCACTGACCTCTCTCCCTTTGCTCCATGGTTTTAAACTGCATGAGGTGGGATGGGATGTCACTGTCATGAGTTTTCTTTATAGACCAGACCAGCACCTACTGACATAAAGGACAAGCAGATATTTTGGCTGCCCTTGAGGCTTAGTCTGATCAGCAGCTTGCCTCAACAGCAGTGTTGGGGGCTCTTGGAGATGGCAGGTGGGAGCAGGTGTTGACTGACATAATGATCTTCCTTCAGAAATGCTCAGAGAAAAACACTGATAGCAGCTCTCAGCACTGTACCACACCGTCTGGTGAAGAAGCAGGTGTTGCAGCAACCCAGAAATACTCCTATTTCTGCCTGTCCCAGTTCTGCTGGTGTTTGCATGAGTTCCAGGCCTGAGACGACTGGGTGTTGCACAGTTTCTTTAACCCGAAAGAACAGTGTCTTACAGTCATTTACCTTTTCTCAAAGTACTTCCTTCATTTTTTTCAGAAATCTTTTTTAGTTAGTTTGTTGTTTGGTTTGTTTTGGTTTTTTGTTTTGTTTTGTTTGGGTTTTTTTGTTTTGTTTTGTTTTAATTTTCCAGATTACTTCTTAAACAAATGCTTTGGTGCTCTTTTTAGTAGCATATATCCAAGGTGTTGACCTATCACTACAATAATAACATAATTTCTATACAGAAATAGCTTTGTCTGAAGCTTTCTGTCTAACAAAATAAGCAGAATAACTTTGTCATCTCCACCCAGCACATAGTAGACATAAAACAGCGTTACACAATTTGACATGGCTGGCAATGAAGCCAAGAGCTAGAGAGGTCCTTCTGTTGCTGTTGCTGGAGATTATAACACCATAGAATGTAAAGGTACCAACAACGTAGTGTAAAGGCAAATTTCCCCTTAAATGTGTTGAGGACATACTTCTCTGTTAAAGGATATCTGGTGTCTCTCATAAAAAACCCTAATTTATCCTTCATCTCAGACAGCCTCTCTCCCAAATGTCAGAGTTTGGCATGATATCTGAAACGAAGAACACCCATCCCTGAAGACCAGTGGTTTTATAGGCTTGAATACCATTTAAAATATAACAAATTATCTTTCTTCTTAGGCTTAACAGCAGGCACAGTCTACCAAATCCTTTCAAGTAATCAGTTGAGCCTCAGAATCTGGGAAACATTTGGGAAGCAAGTTTCTTGTTTTTAACCCTTTGGATAAACTCAGGTTTGGTTGCTGCCTCACAAGGTGGCTAGTAGGAAATCAAACAAAAGTGGGAAAAGAATAAACACAGAACACAAAATCAGTATCAGCAGTATTGCTGTCATTACTTTTGATGACGGCTCCACTGTACAGAAATATTAGACAACTCAAATTACCACTAAAGTATTTTAATATTATGCCTCTGCATATGAAACTGATAAAAATCTTGAGTGGAGTGGTTCAAGAATGCATTCTCATGAACAAAATAATGGAAAATACATTTAGCATTCACATGAATAATGTAACTTCCTTCTTGGAAGGATTATGGAACTGTAATTTCTGCATTTCTTTGACTAAAATTTGGCTTCAATGAAGCTAATGGCTAATCTGTATCTTGGCCTTCTTCAGCAATAGAAAAAGAGATAACAATTCCTATTTTTCTATAGTAATTAAAAAAAAGTTGAAGGCTATTTACAGTGGACAAAAGGCTGGCAATATAGCAAGGGATTAAAAATTAAGAAGTGCTGCTATAGATCTTCAGAACAGTGAGGCATGTCGTTAAAGGCAAGCATGTAAGTAAACTGACCTGCTCAATCAGGGCCTAAAAGAAATTTCAGTCACCTAGGACACAGAGCAGTCAATTCTCCTACAAAGGTGAATTATCTTTCCTGTAATGTTGTGGTAGATTATTAGTGTAATCCACTGTAGCACATAAACGTCCCTGTCGACGCTAGGTCTGAGGTAGGTGCTTAAGACTTTGTAGCCTTGTCTTTTTCTAACAGACTATCTCCATAAGAGTGTTTCTGATATCAGGAGCAGTACCTATACCTGTCTCACCTAATATGCCACTGGAAATTTTCCTAAAATTTTGTTTTCTCCTTTTAGCCATGCTTTGCTTTTTATTTGACTTGAAGGGTAAGTGTGATTATTGAATTACGTGAATTTGCTAGAACAGTGTACAAAGCAAAGTGGTGATATGTCCAATGATTACATCTGTTGCTGGCCTGTTTGCCTCAGATCAGCTATTTGAAGTTTTCATTTCACCCAGTACAAGTTATGGCTTTATCTTTGTCCTGTAGTGTCCCTAATACCTGGTCAACAAATCTGAGAGAAAAATATATCATTATCCTGTGTTTCTACTGACTTGGAATAACCAGCTGCACTGAAAACACACTTCCTGGTTTAGTCTGTCTGCTAGGTACCTCTTCCTGTTCTTCAAAATAGTCCAGAAATTCCAAAACTTCACTCCTCGGTTCCTTCCCCCTTCTCTGCAGATACTGTGCATTTCCTCCTTCCCCTTTTCTCGAAGCGCTGGTTGCTACTCAAGTTGAAGTCCCACTTGCCACATCCTCAAGGTTTCTTTTCCTCCGTCTTCCCATTGTTTCTTCTTCTTGCTCATTGATGTGGGCTTGAGATTTCACGGGCATCTCTTCTTTCTTAGCTGCTTCCTGGAGCAGTCTTTTCTTTTTTTACATCTCCAGTAGTCACAGCTAAGGAGAGCAACTATCACTGCAACCACATGCCTTCTGTTTTATGCTTTTTTTGAGTCTGTTCTTCTGTTATTTGCATTCTAAGCTCTGACAATGTCCACCATTGGGGTTTTTTTGTTGTGTGGAAGCTACCCAGGAATACTACAGATATTATCAAAAAAGTCACCTTTGGTGTAGTGTTTGTCTTCTACTAGAACCATGATATTTACCTCATTTGAAACATTTTCTGTCTTTCCAGCCTCAGTTTCAAAAGCAATAGAGCCATTTTTTAACTTCATTCTTTCGTTTCTTTTTCACATCTGAATCCTTTTACTTCCTTTTGTAAAACATCTCCAGATCTTTACTGTTTTAGACCATAGTTCTGCAGCCATCAATCTATCCAGCCAAGTCTTGCCAAGATGACCAAAGCCATTTGTGTTCAACCAGGGGCCTATTTCTTCCTTAATAATACAGGGTCTGAATTACAGAACAAGGG
>NW_010176621.1:0-57426 GCF_000695765.1 Mesitornis unicolor | reverse complement strand
AAAGAGTACTGTTACCACTGGAGAGCACTGTTATACAGCTACAAATACTGATTTATGTCCGTCAGCTCCCTACTTCAACAGCCCTTTCTGTTAATTGTTTGTAACATCTGGCAGGTAGTTTAAGAATTTGACCATGGTTATTAGAAGACCTGAAGGAAGTTCTTCAAAAGACTGGATCCTGTTATGCTACCTTCTACTTCAATTGCCTTTATGTTCCTGTGGGACAATAGCACTAATGGAGTTTGTCACTGGAGGTGGTCCCAAAGCCCTCCAAAGCCTTGCTTCATGTCTCCTTAACTCATGCTCTGAAGGGAATTGTGCTCTCTGGGGGTCCAAGAAGTCATTTTACCAACTGTAATCATTGCAAGCATCCATTTCCATCACTTTCTCCACCTGCTGATACTTCTCAAGGAGAGTAGTAGCTCTGTTGTTTAGTTAAGCAATCTACCAGCAATCAGTGACAGCTTTCCTGAAATTTACCCAATTAATAGTTGGGTGGATGACTCCAGACTGGGATTTCAGTGGCATTTGTAATGCAATTACAGCTGATGATGTTCTTGACTTCTCAGGGGATCATTGCAGTTGATTAGGGCACCAGCAGGCAGTCATGAGGTGCTCCCAAGGCTATCTCATCTCCAGGTTGAACCAGACCCAGTCCCACAGCAAATGGTCCAGTGCTGACTGTCCTGGTGGCCTCCACTGATCTCACACCATCTTTCTTGTACTGGGGGGCTAAAACTGGGCAGATTATTTCAGTTGTGGTCCAGCAAGTGTCAAATAAAGAGGAATAATCACTTCCACTGACACCTTTACTACGCTCCTATAAACAGCCCAAGAAGTTGTTTGCCTTCCTTGCTGCCAGTGTGCAATGCAGAATCATGCTTAACCTGCAGTCCATCAGGACCCTCAGTCCTTTTTGACAGAGCTCCTCCATAGGCAGTCAGTCTCCAGCCTCCTTCGCTGTCCTGCGTAAGTCTGTGGTGGTCTGAAAACTGATTTTATTAACTGGCTTGAGCTAGCTTGGCTTTGGATTCTCTGGACTTGATGTAACATCCAGCAAAAATACCCAAAGAAAATTTAATCTGCTCTAATGGAATATTTTGTACCATCAGATGACAACAGGAACCATCCAGAACTCAGACCAAGTTTTGTGAAGATATATTTCTAGGAGCAGAACCCTTTATCACTCTAGACATTTTCTGAAAATTATTGCAACCCAGCCTGAATATGAATCAGTGGTCATTAAATCTTGGATTGTGAGTACAAGAGGCCAGATGATACATTTCGCCAAGGCCTCTCCAGTACTTGCTGGAATGCAATGGCTCTTAAGGCTCTTTTGAGTGATACATGTCACATACTGCACATAAAAAAATGTAGAAGCACTCCACGTGATCACACCAAACCCCCGAAGATTTCTTTGGCTCTTCAGTTGCTTAGCTCAGATCCATAAGTGGGACACAGTGCTTCGTTCTTCAGCTTGCATGGAAATGCTGACTTGTTTAATTTAAGAATTATTGGTGGGATTTTCAGAAGGGCCTTAAGTGACTTATGAACATAAGCCCCATTGAAAGTCGAATCCTACTTTCCATAAATATCGACCATATTTCTTCTGGTAAAATGTTTCTGGCTCAAGGGCCTCCTGCCAAAAACAACCTGTCTCCATTTCTAGACAACTTCACCCTGCATTTTTGATATGTGCAACGTCCCCATGGAACAGAGTGTTGCAGGCCAGGAAATGAGCGTGGAACAAAAGGAGCGTAGGAAGCTCTGCCGGCTGCATATCCGACCTGGGAGACAAGACATTGCATGGCTGGGGCTGGGCTGCGAGAGCTGCAGCCTCCCCAGGACTCCAGTCAGGAAATTGCACAAAGTCTGGAGCGAGAGCCCCCCATCATTTATTTTTTTTCACACTGACAGATGTCCCTCTCTAGCAACCTGTCATTCTAGGGAAAAATGACAGAGGTGACAAAACCTGTCAGTCAGGGATTATGGCTGTTTCTCTAACTAGTTTCCACTGTCTGTGGCCCAAAAAATAGGTTAGCTACTGGGGCACAGGCTGTGGGCAGTAAAAGACGGGACCATGGAGCCTGCAGCTGGAAAACACAAGAGAAGAGAGGAAGTCCTATGTCCTTCTTCCTTTCCTCTTGCCCCTGCCCAAACTGGCAGTTCACTCTGGCATCTAATGGCTCCCCTTCCACACATGGCTTATTAACCCTTTCACTGACCACTGTACTCGGGCATTTCCAGAGCGATTTGAATGCCCAGACCAAATACCTGATGAATTCAGGTTCTTCTACTGCAAACAGAAATTCAGGACCAGCAGGATGAGGTGAGGTTTCTAAAGGGAAAATGTTACTGCATCACCAGCTGGAAAAAGAAGCATTTGCCAGTGTCCTCCTGCATTCAGGATCTCAGCATGGGAATTTCAGCATGGTCGTCATTGGGTTTCTGAGCCATGGGCAAGGAGGCATTTGCTGCAGTGGTGCAGTACCTCTTAAAAGCAGGTGGGTATCACTTCCAAAGCACCTTTCATGGTACCTCAGGCTGGATTCCTCCAATACTGAGAGACTCCAAATGGCTGTTTGCTTTAAAAAAATATAGGTCCACACCCCAAAATATATATGTAGTGATAGTAAGGCTTTTGACACACAACTACTAGTGGATAAAACAAATAACACAACTGCTGTCATTATGGGTAGACATAATGTTCAGAGAGACACTGACTAAAAAGGGGTCAGTTTTGGGGACAGAGTGGCTATCTAGGGCTGTGAATACAGTAGCTCTCAGCTTGGCCACAAGTTCTGGTCTTATAATTCGCATTGAGGTCCTGTCTGGAGGATGCCACAGCTCCCTCTGGCCTAGTCACCCAAGTCCCCTTACAGTGGAAATAAGGGTACAAGACTGAGGGAGGGAAGAGAAGATGAGCCCCCCCGACCGTTACCTGAAGACTGAGTCTCCTACCCCAGAAGTTCACTTGTGCCTCTGGTCCTATGGAGTAGATTGATCCTGTGGGACCTGTTCCCACCTTGTTAGATGGAGCAGGCCATCCAATGGACTAGTAAATATTGCAGAATTACACATTTCTGGTAAGTATAGCCTTTCTCAATATGGAAGAAGGAAAGGAAGACTTAAGAAAAATAACAGAGAAAAAAGAAATACAACTTTCTTCAATTTCTGTTTTATTTTTGAAGGAGCAGACCACTACATTTCTGTTGTAGTTTCTTAACAGATACCTTGAGGCTTTTTAAAGGTTATTTTTGGAGCCACTATATCTCATTCTTTCCTGGAGCCCTGGCCAGGTCAACAGCACTAAGGAATGATTGTACCAGATGAGCTCTGCCTCTCAACCTGTGTGTCCCATGGAGCAGACACTGTTGCTTGAAAGAAATCTAGCAGGGTTTGTTTTGGTGTTCAATTTGTTTCCTTGGTTCTCCTGAGAAAGTGACCATGGCAATTAGCAATATTAATTGAGCTGCACAGAAACTCAGTCAGAAACTCAGTGTCCCCTTGAGGGAGCAGCCACAGAGACCTGGATGCCAACCAAGGTCTGCGAAGGTGATAGCAGCAGGCTGCTAAATTCAAGAGCTGGGGCCAGCTCTGTGCTGGGGACACAAGCCGTGCTGTCAGCTCATGGCTTGTAACAGCAGTTTGGCACAGGGTCTTCACATGTGTGTTCCTCCACGTGGCCTTGAGCCAATGCACTCACACATACCTCTGCAAAACTGGGTCTGTGTCGATCCCCAGTCCAAGCAGTGTCTAACGTAAGTGAGATGCATACTTGCACAAGCGGTGCTGAAATCCCAGCCCTGCGGGCCAAAGCACCTCTTTGGCCTCTTGTACAGCTGCTGGTGCTGGAGTGTGCAGCAGGGACCAAAATCTCACCTTTTTCATTTCAGAGAGCTTTGGTCTTAAACCCGTAACCTGAGGGAGGAATACTCAAGCTGTTGCCTCTTGTGCCCTGTATTTTTAATGTATAGCAGGAGCTTTCAGCAAGCTATTACTTTTCTTTTCCCCTCCTGCATGATAAGTTTTGCGAAGGAGTCTGCCTATGACAGAAATAGCAATGAACACACGCAACTCCTCACCTGCTTTCCAAGTGTGCATTTGGGGCCAGCCCGTGAGCCATTTCATCAGGTTGATGAAGAGTCACACCACCAGCAGAACGAAGCCCCTGCGGTGCTCACAGGCTGCTCCTTGGTGGAAGCTGGAGCAATGGCGCAGAGGTGACACCACCTGAGTGGCAGCTGCCAAAACAGATGCTTGGCTTTGTGTGCTCAAGGGATGCCTGTCTCCATGTGGTTACCAATAGCTCACCGTTAGTGGTTGGTGGGATGGGGACACTGTAAGTACAACAGCCAGCTGCCATCAGCATCAGCTGAGT
The DNA here is from genome assembly GCF_000695765.1 of Mesitornis unicolor. Lineage (NCBI taxonomy): Eukaryota > Metazoa > Chordata > Aves > Mesitornithiformes > Mesitornithidae > Mesitornis > Mesitornis unicolor. The sequence continues at coordinate 53,045 of NW_010176621.1, read as the reverse complement.
AAGGCAGTCTGATCTGCTCCCCGTAAAACAACCAGCACAACTAAGACAAGGCGATGGGTGACAGCAGTGACTCTTCTGAGAGGTATGGAGGAACCTCAATCCATCCCATTCCTACCAGTTTGATGTCAGTGCCAGCAATAGATGCTCAGAGCCTGGACAACAGTCACAGGTCAGCAGGAGAGCACCTGCAGAGCCGCACAAAGGAATTCCAGCCACTTCTGCTGGTACATCAGCTTCATCAGGGCCTAGCTTAAATGCCTCTATGCAAACGCACGTAGTGTGGGGAATAAACAACAGGAGTTCGAGATGTGCATGTACCTGCAGGGCTATGATCTTTTTGGTATCATGGAGACACGGTGAGATGGCTCTTGGAGAGGAGAAGGCTCTGGGGGAACCTTATAGCTGCCTTCCAGTACCTGAAGGGGGCCTACAGGAAAGCTGGAGGGGGACTTTTTGCAAAAGCATGTAATGATAGGACAGAGGTCAGTGGCTTTAAACTGGATGAGAGTAGATTTAGAGTAGATATGAAGAAGGAATTCTTTACTGTGAGGGTGGTGAGACACTGGCACAGGTTGTCCAGGGAAGTGATGGATGCCCCCTCCCTGGCAGTGTTCAAGGCCAGGTTGGACAGGGTTTTGAGCAACCTGGTCTGGAGGGAGGTGTCCCTGCTCATGGCAGGTGGGTTGAACTGGATGAGCTTTAAGGTCCCTTCCAACCCAAACCATTCTGTGTTTCTATGATTCTATAATGATCTGCCCTTATTTTACTTTTCTGAGTCTGGAGCCTTAAAAAGTCTTGAAAAGGTTTTTCAGACTAAATGAGTTATGTTTCAGGCTAGATCCACAGTCATGAAGTAGTCTAGTGGTTGCCGTTGCTCACAGAATACCATATTGTGTACCATATAGAGGCAGTGAACATTCACTGTAATCATTAAGTATGTGTAAATGTTTTAGATATAAGCAAATGCCATAGGTTGCTGAATTTTAGCAAACACCAAAGCACTTGTGTCTTCAAGACATTTAAGGAACTTAATGACAGTGACTAGTAGCAACAGTACCTGGAGACATAAAAACAGCCCTACCAACTTAAGTAAAGCAAATGAACTCACAAAAAGTGATTCTCAATAGTATTTTTGGGTTTCATATCATGCCCTTTGGATAGAAATATCCCCATCCATATGCTGTTTTGATAAATGATGAACAGAAAAAGGAACTGTGCATCTTCTCTGTTTGTTTGGTGTTCAACACATGGTGACTTCCATTTCCGTCTCAGCCTGATCGATTTGGCGAGGAGTCACCTTCCCATGCATGGGCCTTCCAGATTTCCATGAAGGGAGGACTTATTCTGGCCTGGCGCAGCCTCCAGTTGCGAGGTGCCACCTTACCACACTGCAGGATGCACCTGATGCACCAGTGATCCTCACCCATCGCAGACCTGGGTCTTGCAGAAGAAGGAGCATCTCTACCACATCCAAGCCACTACAGGTGGTATGAATCTGTACAGGCAGCTGTTTTCCTGATATCACCATGCTTTTAATACAGAAATGCCTTAGCTGACAGCTCTGTCTTATGCATTCAGCAGCTGACCTTAACCATTCCCCAGGTATTATGGGTACCCTCCTACAAAAATTTGGGCATTGCAGAGGATCTAAACCTCCTTTTCTTTGGTTGTTCTGGCTTCTCTGTGTTTTATATTTATTAATGCCACACCTTATAGGGCAGGAAAAGGAGTCTCTCTGGAGTTCTCATTACAACACAAGAACAGTGGTTTTCTTATTTCTAGTCCAGTCTTGGAGGAAAGATACCCTGCAATCGAATATATCCTGACCCATCTGTGATGAATTATGTGGATCTTTTTTTACATATGTTTATACGGTGTTAGTTAATTGTAATTACTTATCATATTTTGGAGTATTTGTGGCATGGCAGAGATGATTACTGTTCTTCAGAGATGCTGTGAACACTGTTTTTTAAAGGATACAGGAGACCCAGCATGAATGTATACTAAAGAGATTCTCCTGCAAAAGGAGAAAGAAGAAACTGAGTTTGCTCTTAGCAGCCCCATTCCAGCCTCCACTACCGCCTCAGACATAGGCACCCTTAGCATGACGTGGTGGGAGAGGAATTTCAGCATGAAATGTAGCACAGATGGGCCAGAGAAGGGACATTTTGCACATCCTCTTCACCTCTAGTCCCCTGTCTCATCCAGCTCCCTTTTGCCTCTAGCAAATGTTATTTCCTTTAGCTTCATTGTGTGGGTGCTGACACAATGCAGACCTACAGCAATGTTTTTTCCACTTGGGGAAACAGGGAAGCCTGAATTAAGCCTTCCCTGTTGATATTTGTACTGTGCTGTGTTTGTTTTCTTTATTTTTACATAACTTACAGCTCTGCTAATTCAATCACATTTCCTTCGCCTGCTCCCCCACAAGCCGTTCACAATTACCATCTTCTTGCTTGCTCACTGTCTCTGTGCCACCATCAGGTGTGTGAAGCTTGTTTTTTGCTCCCTCCACATGAAAAGCACTTTGGAGGGTTTGCTTTTGCTGTTCAGATCCTTACACCTTCATCTAGCTGCTGCTGCTGCTTCGATATAGGCAAAGACTTCCTTGATTATTTTATTTTTGATTATTTTATTTTATTTTATTTTATTTTATTTTATTTTATTTTATTTTATTTTATTTTATTTTATATTTCATCTGGTAATTCAATCTACTTTTCCACCTCACCGTCATCTGGATCAGGCTAGAAACTGTACTTTCATTTTCCTAGAGTCAGAAGGATGTGAGAACAGTGGTCTTTTGGCTGGATGAAATGTCCGTGTAGCCCTGTGACCCATATGCAGATTGGTGACGGGGGGCTTTTGCCAGCTGCACTGTTGTAGAGCTCACAGCCCTCCTCAGCAAGCAGGTACTTTCATATTCTATACCTGGTCATTTTGTCCCATGAATTTTCCTTTTTCGTTTTTTTTCTTTCTTCAACCTGTGTAGCCTTTTTGCTTCTGCCTTACCCTATGACAAGGAGTTGCACAGCATAGCCACATTTTGGTGGAAAAGTGCCATCTTTTGTTCATGTTGAAGCTGTTAGCATGTCATTCCTTTGCCAAGATACTATTAGTGCTGTTCTATATCACTTTTGCCACTATAAGCTAAGAAAAGAAAAAACATATCCTCTGTATTTTTTATTGTTTTGGAACAAAACATGTCAGTTTTGGAGGTAAAAATGAAGTGGCCTATAATGAATATGATGTCAAGCGTAAATCGCAAATCAGAGCTGACAATTGAATGTCTGAAAATCTGATGTTGCAATTTTTCCCTTTTCTTTAAGACCTTTGAACAAATCATTGGGGGCTGGTAACATCTGAAAGCGCTTAGGTGAAAGTGGCACGAAGAGGTGTGATCAAAGCCATTTTCAGAGCAGACATAAAAATCATAGCATATCTGATTTAAAACAGGGTAAGCAAAACCTAACCTGCCTGCTGGAGAAGATTTCATTGAAACTAGTTTTAGTTATCATGAGGCTCAAGTAGCACGCTTGGGACGCTTGAGATTTGGATCTAAAGCGAACCCTTACCAACAGGCATTTAAATACGCTAGAGACCTTGAGTCTTGCAATGTTATGATGTTATGTATATGAAGAAAACTCACTTTAAATTATGCAGTCTGATGTTAGGATGAAGTTAAATTGCATACAAAATAATAATTTTCATTATCAGTTAAAAAATCACCCTGCATTTTAAAAAGATGTTCATAGGCATCGAGCAATGTAGGTTAAAAGAGAAGAAAAAACCCCAACTTTTTAGCAAGGTACAAAATGTGTTTAGCTTCAGGCATTCTTTAAACTGCCTCTTTTCTAGGAAGGGAACACAGATGTGTGAGATTCCTGATTTAGTTCCAAGCCAATACTCTTAATTAACTTCAAATTGTTTAAATATCTCAGTGCAGGGCAGCAGCATCCTGGGGGTGCACTGTGCTTCACTCAGGTGTCAGTTGTTCCCAAGGTCCATCTGCAGCACCCCAAATTGCTGCAATGGTATGACTTGGGTTTGGCAAATTGCTTCAGTGCGTGTCTGTTTTTTGGACACATAAATAAGGCCAGAAGGGTGTTCAATACTGGGTAGGATGCCTGGGATAGGAAATACGGTTATTGGTTAAAGCTAGAAGAGCACATTTGGCCACTGCTTTCAAATTACCCTGGAATATCTAGGCAAAGGAAAATGGTACTTGGGAAAGACATGGGGCCTCTGGAAGATGGAAACTAGTCTTAAACTGTAGGACTTAAGGATAAACACTGGGCAAGGAGCAAGTAGGGAAGACTGGGTTTGGCTGGGCCAAGAGCTGGATTCTCGTGGTAGACAAACAGGAAACAGAAAAAAGTACTTTATATAGGTTTGAATTCACTATACATGGTTTGTTCTTCCAGTGGAAAAGTTCTTGGTTCACAAATCAAAAGGGAGTTGAAAATGCCTACCTGTGTCCTCAGCTAAGGCTGTCTCTCTCAGTTCCCAGGGTGTCGGAGTCAATGTCATTTATTTGTGCCAATTGTGCACTGCACCAATCCCATGGGTAGTGGCACCAAAACAGGTCTGGGGGAAATTAATAATTCTGTCTGCAGTGATGGGTTTGAGCAGTGTGCAGCAAACAGTGCCTGGATCTGCCAGCTGAACACCCAGAGTAAGGAAAGTATTAAGCTACTGCTCATTGTATGGTCAGTGTCTTATGCACCCACTGAAGTAGCGGTCCTGAAGAAACTTGCATGTGTGAGGACATAACTGAGAGATCTTTATCTTACACATAGGCAGTTGCAAAGAAATCGCCTCATTTATTGAACTTGCAAGTTTAATGTTGTTCTTTTGCAATCCATACATTTGTATACACATGCATGTATACACATATACACACACATACACATACGCATGCACATACTCAAGTTTTTTGTACCTGATTTTCTCTTGTATTGCATTGGTAAGATACCAGTGTAATTCCAATAACTTCAGGAGAGTTGCTCAGAGCTAAAAGCACTGTAAATGAGTGGATAATCAAGTCTGCAGTGTCACCTCCCCAGTTTCTGGGCTACATGCAAGGCAGTGTCCCGAGGACATATCTATACTGAATGCCACACTGTGAGGAGATCCCCAAGCAAGCAGCTAAAGAGCAAGCCTTGGATGGCTGTGTCAGTGTGGGATGATGCTATTAATTAGTCCTGAGTTAATTAGCCCCTGTGAGAGGCAGTGCTAACTTGGTTGTATTGCTTTGGGGACCCTATGTAGTGTCTCTGCATGGGATTGTGCTGTATCATACCTTAAGGACGTACCATCCCCTTCTGAGCCAAAGCGAGATCTGCCACACTGTGTCGCCCAGGTAGGCCATTGGATTTTGGTGGGAAGAATGGTTTGTGCCACTCAGTAGTGACCTCTTTCATTTGTTAAGAAGCAGTGAGGAAGACCACAGGGGTGAAAGAAAAAGGCCGTGGCAGAGGTCTGTAGAGTGGGCCCAAGTGGCAGGGAGAAGATGAACAGGGAAGAAACAGTTCATTTCTTTTTTGTCATGGGATTAAATGAAATAGACTCAAAACACAGAAGAGGAAGTATTTTCTCATGCAATGTGTAGTTAAGAAAGCAACCTCCCTGTGCCCGCATTTTGTGTATGTTGGACATCTATATAGGCTCAAAAAACTAAACAGACAAATAAAAAAGACAACCACAGCTGCCAAGTGGCAAGACTTACTTTTGGCTAAGGAAGTCCTGGGGTAGCAATAACTTGAGGACAGGAAACTATGTCAAAGAAGAGTTGCTACACCGTTGCCCTAGTCTGCCACTTTTTACCAGTCATCTGTTGGTGGCCAGTGCTGCTGCTAGACCACTGGCTCAGAGGAATCTTTAGTCTGCCCAGTAGAGCTCTTCCCAGGTGTCTCTGTGCCATATTTGTATTGCATTTCATGAGTTTTCTCCAAACTCAAAAGAGACTTCTGTGGTTAACTTAAAACAAAGTGCCTCCATCAGAAGTGTTCAGGTAGTAGACCTGTCCTTGAAAGAGGCAAAGTCACCAAGACTAGGACAACAGAAAAAACAATAATGCACATTTGTGTGATTTTTCATGCAGGGGTTGACCTATTCTGCAGAAGAAATGCATGCCACCAACTCATGGCTTACACCGAGAACAATGATAAAGATAACTCAGACCAAATTAGGTAACAGTAGAAATACAGTCCAAATACCAGGACACTGGGTATCTCACACTGAGGAAAATGGGATTCAATTCAAGCATGTGTTGCCACAGATGGACTAGCACAAGTATTTTTTATCTTCAACAAAAGCTCTTGCTTTGTTACATCAAATACCACAGAGCATCAAGTAGCATCTAAAAGGAAATGGAACCTTGGCTAGAGTAAACAAGTGAAGCAAGCAAAGAGTTGTGGTGCTGTATGCTGAGCAGACTGATTGATATTTGTCAGGCTTCCGAAGCTCCGCTCTGTCCCTACATTCAAGGCAAGCAAACAAGAAAAGGAAATTCGGGAAAGGATGATAATTAGCAGTTGCTCCCTCAGAAAAGGCTCGAACGTTTTCAAATTGCCTCCTGCCTTTCTAAGCCTGACAGGAGCCAGCCCACAGAAACTGTGTGTATTAAATAAATATAGGGAATGTAACAACATCATTCATATGTTCAGGCACTCCTTTGAACAGCCAAGTGAGCCAGGAATCTAATGAACAAACAGTCGAATGTAACCTCTGGATAACCCTTTAATCTTCTCCATTCCCCTTGAAAATCTGAGGAGGGAAACGCTAGAAGACAACAGATTGGAAAAGGCCGACCAAGGGAGCTACTGGCGGACCGCGAGGCATGGGCGTTTCTTCTGTTTGCAAATTCTAGCAATTAAGAAAGTGCTGAAAGACTCTGACAACATGTTATCATTGAGAGAAAAGAGACTCATCGGGTTTAAAAGTCAGACGATCCGTAAATAGGGTAAAAGACTGATTGGCTTTAGCTGGTAAGTCAAAAGCCAGTTCAGACTTTCCTCCTCAAATAACATCAAAAACATAAGCTGTCAGATCTGAACATGGGCAAGTCATTCATCTTCTGATGCCACAGCCTGTGAATACCAGGGCAACACATACGGTAATAACAAGGCACTGTTGAGAGGAGCTCTAAAATCCCATCTGATCCTCCACATGTTGTAAGGGAAGTAAGAGTTTCTGAAGGATACAGACTCTGCAGTGAGTAGGAAATGCGTCAAAGACTCTAAATATTAGGGGCAGATACTGTTATAAGAAGGAAAGCAGAAGTAAAAAAAAAAGTCAGATGTTGATTAGGAAAAATCTGTGAATATGGTTGAAAAATTTACAAATAACCCATCAGAAGCAATCATCTCATCAAAACCATGATCCTTCATTTTACGCCAGAAAATTAATTATATTGAATTAAGCCACAAGAACAAATGTGTTTGGAAATAAATATGTCAAAGGATGAATGAATCAACATATATCTTAAATTCGTCAGGAATGATGACCTGGCCACCAAATCAAATGTGGGTCACAAATGTAATTAAGAAAATCAAAATAGTCCTGCATCAATCATTAAACAATTAAAGCATGGGGAGTAATAAGAGGAAAGAAAAGAGGGCAGTCAAGAAAAAATGAAACATCTAATCACTGTTTTCTGCAATAAAGTGTGAATGATTCTGAAAGGTGGGCATTTCTCTGAATTAAAAATATCTTAGTATGTCATTTGGCTTCGAAATGCTGTCAATCTCTGTCTCATTTGCTGCAGTGACAGTTTTGTTTCCAGTTTCCCTCTGCTTGTTCTTTGAGCAGAAGAACATAATTCACCTTGTGGATGTGTTGCTGTACCGTGTGGCCCTGGGCTACATTGCCCAGGGAAGTTGTGGATGCTCCCTCCCTGGCAGTGTTCAAGGCCAGGTTGGACGGGGCTTTGGGCAACCTGGTCTGGTGGGAGGTGTCCCTGCCCATGGCTTGGGGTTTGGACGGGATGATCCTTTCCAACCCAAACCACTTGATGATTCTGTGAGTCTGTGATTTGATCTTGCTGAAGTGGCTGGGCCAACAAAGCAGCATAATTTTGTTACCGAACTTCTAGCCACTTTTCTAGACAAGCATATCATTTGTCCCATAAACAAAGATGAAGATTGTGTGAGACTGGGCATCTAGAATGGACAAAAAAGCTAAACAAAAACCCAACAAGAAAGAGATTATTAGATTAGAGACATCTACTATTCCAGAGCACTCTTGTCAGATGCAGCCAACACAGTAGCCTGTATGGCCGTAAAGTTTTTAATTGAAAGCATCTTGGAACTGCTTTACATTTTAAATCTTAAAGCAAACACTCTACATTGCTCCCTGTGGTGCATGCAAAGGTAATGGTTCGGTAGGATGCTCAGTGGGAACCCGCGCCGCTGGCAAAGTCAACAGCACCGTTTCTGTTGCAGAGTCTTCTCTAGCAACTCGGTGATTTCTGGTGTGTTCAGTTTTGGACATCCAGTAAGGTCACTGCCCAAGCAAGTATGACATATATAGCAGGAACAGCCATATATGTGCTTTGCTTTGCACCATTGCACGGAAGTTTGCTGATGAACACATATTCTTAGACGAGAATGAACCAGTCTGAACCATCTCCCATCTACTTAAAATCTAGTTGTGTGCTCAAAGAAAAACAATGGCATAGATGAAATGCATTTTCCCCCAGAAAAGCAGGATTCTGTCTTCTCTTTGTCCAACATGTGGAATTTTCCCATTAATGTCTAGGACCAGATGCACCAGAAAAGACATTTTAGGCTCAGAGATTTTATTCCAAAACATAAGCAAGGATCGAGATATTATTCATATAGTTGATTGCTTACTTACAAAAGCCAGCTGTTTTATACTTAAAAATAAATAAAGTTTGAAAGATCTCATTGTATTTAATTTTACCCTTTACTAAACTGCATTTCTGTGCTTAACGGTAACCTTCCCATTCAAACGTCATTAGCTGCTAATTAAGATGTTGATATGCTGATTGTATATCTTGCAGTAGAGATGATTTGCAGGCACTTACTAAGTGTTTATCAAACTCCAGCACACGTATTGGTTTAGCATAAGTGTGGCACATTTAATTTACTGCACACTGTCCCAGTTCTCTGCTCTTTTTTCCTAATACATAATGAGCAAAACATGGCAAGTTGTCAGGAATCATCTCAGATAAGAAGAAAAGTGACCTAAGCACTCTCATGCAAACAGTTTTTACCTCTGATTTCAATAAACCTTATTTATAAATCTCTAAAAAGATTCCAGCATATTAAAACCAAAATTAATAAGCCCTTTGAATTTGTCTACAACTTACGTTTTTGGTATTAAAGGTTTGTTGCAAGCAACTTCTGTGTTACTAACAAGAAGAGTTTAAATCAAAGAGAAGCAGCGATGATCCTGCTAGTGCAAAAGCAGTTCTGCAACACAGGGTACATTTTCACAGGACTTTTTAATATAATTTATGAATATTTGCTCGCAACATAATTGTCTTTTCTGCTGACATTTTCAAAGCAACACTGTGATTTGTTGGGTCTCCGGAGAGTCCGAGTACAAAACTGATAATTATATTAAATATACATAGACAATAAAGAGTGTGTTTACATAACTATGCCCATAAATATCTGATTGAACAGTCATTGTTCTCAAAACCCTTTTAAGCAGCTCTCAGAGGGATCCAATTCTAATGACATGATGGTTTAAAAGATGTTGCTCAGTCTTGTTCCATATTTAATTAACTTTCCTTTTTTAAACTTGTGATGCTGGAGACAATAACAAATAGCTCTGAAAAGAGAGCGAGCTTTGAAACACGAGTGAGACCTTGTCAGGCTTTTGTGTGCCACACAGAAGAAGATCTGCACACAGGAGCTGGTGGCCAGGGACCGCCCAAGCTCCTGGGGGAGCGCACTGCTGTAGCGTTCACAGCTCACTACTACTAATAACAACAGCAACAACAATAATAATAATAATTAAAGAAATCTTCTGCATACAAATAAGGGAAGCAACATGGGGAGGGAAAAAGGGCTGTATTAAATGGATTGGGTAAAATAGGCCTAAACTTGTTTATTTTTGCACCGCTACGGAGCAGTGAAGCAAATACTTTAGAGAATGGCACATTGCCCACTAAGATGTAAAGGGCGTGTGAACATTAATTGAGCATCAGTGTATGACTGAACACATTAGAGAGAAACCAAGGTAACATTGCTGAATTCATGGATGGTCTTATTCTACCGAGTCCTTCACATCGCCTCATCCTAGACAGGCCTGCAAGAGCAGCACAATATTCTGTTTTCACACTGAGCTATTTTTAATTGTCACCAATTATAATTCATTTACTTTTATGTGTCCTGGTTGTCACAATATTAACATTTGTAAGTCTTTCCCTTTGCAGGCTGTGAGAATCTGTTGTGACATCTCAATAAAGTGGGATTCAATCAAGGTGTGAATGAATTGTTAATCTTGTTATAAATAGAAGGTGCCATATGTTGGTAAGGAAGGGACGTCTCTTTTTCTGTTGTTGAGGACAGTGGTAATGAAACAGAGTGGTCACGGCAGAATTACTAATAAAAGCCCAGTCACTGGGACATGGAGAGGACTCGGCTTTCCATGTGCAACTGAGAAGAAGTGGTAACTGTTAGTACATCCTAGGCAGAGCCATCTTTTTTGGGATTTGTGGAGTGACTCCTCGTTCCTCAGGAAAAGCAATGAGAGCACTAGACTAGGAGTGAACCAAAGAAGTTCTGATAACCTCTCTGTGAACACCTAAAATGGATTAGAAAGTCTAACTTAGGCAACCAACTATGAAAATGTACATGATGGTAAAAACCCCTACTTTGGGTAGCTGAATGTCATAAAGGCCTAATACAGATTTATTCCCTGATCATCTTTTGTTCAGATAAAGAATCAGTGCACTTCCTCATAAGTCCTGTGCTCAGATTATTATCTTAATAGCTTGCTTCACTTCTGCAGTATAAATTCCTTATTTATACCTGCTTTAGGTCTCTGACGTTTCTTAAACACGGCTCTGGCAAACAAGCAGGACTAATCGTTTTCCTAAACTATCGCTTACAGTAAAACCCATGTCCACTTGAAATCCTGGGAATAAAGCCAGTCTCAGAGGTAAAAGGATACCTTTTCCATCAATCTATCCACACAGCCTTCTGAATGGATTTATCCTTGCACATTAGGTTAAGGGTATGAGGAGGGGCTCCTCTTAGCCTCTGCTGCCCCAGGACAGAGAAAGGCAAGCCATAGCTGAAGCGCACACACAGTGAGCTGTGTCTCTCCTTCCAGCAGGCAAGATGATCTGCCTCTCCCCTTGATTTTTCTAAACTCTGTGGCAATTCCCCAAGGAACACTCAGTTCTCATTGGGAAGTTCAGATGTCTTCCATAATCTATTTAAACAGCTATTTAGGTATCACTGAGAAACCTGTGACTTTAGAAAAGGTAAGAGGATTCCAGCACTTGATACCAGCAGCCAGCTCTCAGAGGCCACCTGGGGCTGCCTGCGGCCTAAGACCCCGCTATTCGCCCGCGCCGACCTGAGGGGACAATCGATGCATAAAGTCTTCATCACGTTTGCTGCTGCGCTGTTTACTGCTCCTTTATTTACATATCTAGAAATTCAACATCTTTGCATGTTTTGCAAGCTGTCATGACATGAGACGCTAGTAATATGCTATGTTTTGCTTGCTAACATATTTTTGACATATTTTAGCTTTTGATTATAAGATTGCATTTTTCTCAGCTACCATCTGTCTCAACTCAGTGGCACTCTGACATTTACAAAAACAGTAGGGTGTAATATTTCTTATATACTTGAACTCTACTAGAAACATGTTATTTTCAGTCTTAACCAATATGTCACACTTTCACACATGAAGGCTGAAATGCCTTATATCCTTTAAGGTATCTGTCAAAAATAAAGAAAGTTGCATCGCATTCAATTTGGCTGAGATGAGTAATATATTAATGAGAATAAGAATGGGAACAGTTTCTGACTTATAAATAGAATTGGCATCCTACAAGCCTTGTGTACTCATGCCTGCGTTTATCCTTTTGTCAGCACAAATAAGATATTCATACAAAACCCAGGATTTTCTTTTTTGTATTTGGCAAAATATGCACAATAGCCTCAAAGCTGGAGCTTTAAACACAACACATTTTTTTCTGGGAATGTCTTGTAACCAGAGACTTTCAGACTTTACTTCTTTCGTCTCCATCCTCCATCTGTGAGGAGTCAATATGTGACATTCAGCAAACTGGAAATCACACTTTATATCTACCCTGACAGCAATAGGCAAGCAGCTCCAGCCATTTGGACTGTTGTGATGTGCAGGTCTTTAACTGCAGTATTTCAGCAACACTGGTTTCCATGGGATAAAACCAGCAATTCAAGCAATAGGGTAAGATACTGAAAGAGCAGGAGAATGTTTTGTTTGTCCTCTGTTGTAGGTGAGCTGGAGTAGTGGGGGATACAGGTAGGCAAGAGGAGTTTTTATCCCCTTCTTTCCTCGTCTCGAAACTGCAGGCAGTCAGGAGCCAATTCAGACCCGAGCAGAGCTATGAGATCTTGTGACTGCTCCCCCAGGGCCGCGGTGCTGGTGAGCATCATCCCGCAGTGGGCACCACCTCCAATTCTGCTGCCCACGTCAGAAGAGAGGGTGAGGGATGGGAGGAGAACAGTGCTACCAGCAGAGCTGTGGTGCCTCCCAGTTGTCAGTACCAGACCCAACTCACTAAAAAATATCGCACAGATGTGCGGTGACTCCTCTGGCAACCGACATGTCCAATGTACAGGTATGTAACTGAGACTGCCAAACAAAAAACCCCTAACAAACAAAACCAGAAAACAGTGAATATTGCCCTCAAGCACACATGGCTTTGCAGTGGGCCAGCAGTTATGTTTTTACAATTACATTTATTTAAATGCCTAGCTTTGAGAAAAGTGACCTGCTCCTACTGAGCAGTGCATAGGTCCTGACACAATGGTATTCCAGAGCACAGTGGCCCTTTAAGTACTACAGGAGCAGCAATAATAAAGTTACTTTCCAAGGAAAAAGACAAGACACAAGCACACTTACACATAATGGTAAACTGAATTTATTTCCTTTTGGAAAACAATTCCAGTAATCTCCAGGTTCAGACCGCAGAGTAAACATTAATAACAGTAACATACAGGTTAGTTCAACTGATTCAAGAATTTGGCCATGTGAAATCATTAAGGAAAGTCTTGAACACTCAAAGCTTCAAATGGTATCCAGAAAAAAAAAACTCTTTGACAATCTACATAACAACTATTGCATATATGGTAATGCTATCTGTCATATCGCAAGGCTTACAAATATATATACGGGCCTTATTCAACTGTGGGTTCCTGCTCTGTGAGAAAGAGTCTCTTCGTATTTTTTGCAAGAATCTTCAGCAATAAAAAATAGTCTTAGATTCACTGTTTGTATACCAAAAGAGAGGTTTCTTAGACTGAAGTTTAAATGAAAGGAAGGCCAAACAGAGCTGTAATGGAACATAGCTATTACCTTCTCCCTCCTCCTGAAAAATGACACTTTTTCTTAAGCTTTTTTTTCCCCCTCACACAGTATTATTATTATTTGTATCTTTCTTGAATAGGGCCCAAGTCCACTTGTCTTTATAAGACCATTTTAGTATCAGACAACATAATACATGTGCAACACTTTATATACAAGAAGTCTATCCGGTGCTCAAAAGTTCAAACACATGAACATCCAACAGTTTCGATAATACAAGTTTATGGTACAATACAATGTTTCTGAATAATATACATTAACAATGAAAGTTTCGTGCAAAGAGTAAAACGTGTTCCCTTTTTGTGCCGCAAAGAATCCTCTGGAAGAGACGGGCCTTGCACTAACTGCTGTGCTGCGTCATCGTATGATTCTGTAACAGAAATAAAAGGAACAGTTTAGTCACAGGGCAGGCATTTCTGAAAGAAAGATGCAGAAACAATCCTCCCAACATGTCTCGTGAAATGATGGTCTGGGAAGAGAGTATGTTTGACCCCTCCTTGTTTTAAAGCAGCCAGAAGCAGCATCTTTATCAAAAAGTGTTTTCCCATCTATCTCATAGAATCACAGAATGGTTTGGGTTGGGAGGGACCTTTAGAATTCATCCAGTCCAACCCCCCTGCAGTGAGGAGGGGCAACCTCAACTAGATCAGGTTGCTCAGAGCCCCATCCCACCTGACCTTCAACGCTGCCAGGAATGGGGCCTCTACTACTTCTCTGGGCAACCTGTTCAAGTTTTTCACCACCATCATTGTAAAAAAATTTCTTCCCTATATCTAATCTAAATCTACCCTCTCTTAGTTTAAAACCATTACTCATTGTCCTGTCACAACAGGCCTTGTTGATTGTCCTCATCATTCTTAGAAGGCCTCCTTTAAGTAATGGAAGGCCACCATGAGGTCTCCCTGCAGCCTTCTCTTCTCCAGGCTGAACAAGCCCAGCTCCCTCAGCCTGTCTTCATAGGAGAAGTGCTTCAGCCCTCTGATCATTTTTGTGGCCCTCCTCTGGACCCACTCCAACAGCTCCATTTCCTTCTTTTACTGAGGGCCCCAGAGCTGGATGCAGTACTCCAGATGAGGTCTCACCAGAGCAGAGCAGAGCAGAGCAGAGCAGAGCAGAGGGGCAGAATCACCTCTCTTGATCTGCTGGCCACGTTTCTTTTGAAGCAGCCCAGGATGCCATTGGCCTTCTGGGCTGCAGATGCACATTGCTGGCTCATGTCCAGCTTCTCGTCTACCAGTACATCCAGGTCCTTTTCCACAGGGCTGCTCTCAGTCACACCATCCCCCAGCCTGTATTGATACTGAGAATTGCCTGATCCAGGTGTAGGACCTTGCGCTTGGCTTTGTTGAACCTCATGAGGTTCACACAGGCCCACTTTTCAAGCTCATCCAAGTCCCTCTGGATGACATCCTGTCTTTCCATGTGGCACAAAAATGGCAATGAACAATCTCTGGGTAGGTGTGGGCTGACCTGCCCCAGTGAAACCGCATACCAGGTCAGCAGTTCTGGTGTTCGCTAACATACAGCTCACGGTTTATGCATTACGGGGATGAGAAGAGCATTTGTTTGTCGTAAAAGACCTCGCTGCCTACAAACCAAAAATATGCTAATTGGACTGTGCTTCCTAGACTGTGGTATCGCTTCAAATATTTTAATGCATTAAAACCTATTTCCCCCTAAACAGTATAGCACATCATTCTGTGCCTGGCAGAGAGCTCAAAGGATGAGGAGAAAACAGGAGAGACTGCCACAGCCCTTCCTTCAGTTACCAAAACCACAGGCATTTTTCCTCAAGTGAATGCAGTGCCTTATGTGAGGTGACACAGCATCGACTCTGGAGCCTGAATTTCTCCTTTCCCATATGAGCAATTACCAAATCCAGTAGCAAACACAAGTTTCACCCACTTTACTACCACTGCCCTAATCGAGTCGACCACTTTTAGGGATGACAGATGCTATTTCAATGCCTGTCCTGGTTCAGGTCCTTCGCAAGCCTTGAGCGAAGAGCAAGGGTCCAATCTAGTATGTGTTATTTCTTCTACAATGTATGCTGGATCCACAGATGACTGGGAAAGGTCTGTGAATGCTCCTGCTCAGACAACAGGGCAGCCACTGATTAGCGATGAATTTTCCCCTTAGTAATCTGGGCCAGATTTGGGCCAGTGACCCAGAGGGCAGGGGTGTCACATTGTCCCGTAATTTGTTCCCAGCACATTCAGTCCCTTCACTCTGCTTTATTAAGTTAATCTGTCTTAAAACCCCTTTGGACTAACACACTTCAGGATGAACCTGGTCCCAAAAGACAGTCATCGTTTTCAACGAAGTGAACATCTACTGAACCATACCCTCCAGAGCCACCCAAGAAAAGGCACAAGAAAACAGCCTTGGAGAAACAAATGTGAAATACAGCGTGACTGCAGACCAGGCCGATAGCTCTCCCTCCCTTCCTCCTTCTCTCTCCTTAAACTGTGCACGCACACAAACAATAGTTCATAGGACATTTGGCAAGGAAAGGACCTTACAGTAAGACTGAGGAATTTTTAATGTAGTGCCATTCTCAAGATTAAAGGAAAATGACCCAGTGACACTCAAAGATGCAATTTCCAGATGTGAATACCAGATGATTTAATGCTGATGGCAGGAATTCCAGACCATCCAAGGCCAGAGCGTGTTAAAAAAATACACCCTACCACTTGATTTCATTTAGCTTCTTATCCTTCCCACAAAATAATTTCAAAATGCTGTAAAGCAGTAACAATAGCTGCAGACTAAATTGTTGGCTGGTCACAGGCAATGGGCTCTGACTTTAAACCACGAAGCAAGGAAATTAAGAGTTAAGCCTGACAGTCAGCCCTTTTGTCATCCTGTTGTGTCCATTTATTGCAGCACTTACAGCATAACACCACAGGCTTATTGGAGACCCCGCAGTACCTAGGAACAACAGGACAAGTTAAATATGGGGTGGCAGCCTGCATTCTGATTTCCTTCTCTGCTTCTGAGTAAGTGAAGTCATATACCAGTTGTTACATTGCAGAGAGATATTTGGGGGGTGGGGGCGGTGTGTGTCTTTTGTTTCTAATCTACTGAGAGCAAGCATGTCACTCATGCCCATCCTTTATGTCTTTCCACTAAGTGAAAAACGCATAATTAGTTTGGGGCTGGATGAAGAGTTGCATATGAAGCAGTTTTAGAACTGCAGCCGTAACTCTGGCTGCAATGATATTTTTGGTTGAAGAATAAAGAGGTCCAAATACGAAGCAGACAAAATAAAATACGGCATAAGGACTAACTTGCCTCTGATGTCAGTGTCCCTGACTCTCGTGCCCTGGTGCAAAATGAGATTCTCTAGAGATAATAGAAGAAAACAAGTGTTGCAGAGAAAAACGAGACAGGGCAGGATACGAACAGGAGGAAATGCTTTGAGCAGTTTAGGCCTTAAAAAGGCAACTGTACTTATTGCAGTCAAAAGAAAACACAGTTTCCAAAGTAATTAAGGCTTCCCAAACGTGAGGGACTAGGGAAAAATACCTATGTGGATAAGTGGCAAAAAAATACAGAGTGGAAGCACTTCAGAAGCATAACATTGACAAGACAAGGAGGCGAAGGATGGGAGGGGAGAGATAAGAAAAGGAGGAAAATTCTGTAATCCCACAGAGAGCCATATTCTGCTCCACCAAAAGCCATCTATTGGAGACCCCATGTCTAAGTGACTGAAAATTGCGAACATTAATCCCAGTTATGAACTGTTGTTGTTTTTATGAGGGGTGTTGTGTTTAAAAATTTAGGGCAAAAATTCCCCTCCATTATCCACACAGCAGATCTCGGCTCTGATTGTCTCTTTGCCTTGCGTGCAGCCAGCTCCCCGCCTCCCCGGCAGCGGGGGTTCGGGCAGGCGGGGAAAGCAGAATTTGGAGCTCCCGCCAGCAGGGACACGGCAGGGACATGGGTGTGCGGTACACCCAGTGAGAGCACAATATTACAGTCGAGATCCCCTGTGCGGCTTGGAGAGCACGCTGCCCTTCACTAAAGACACTACACAAGCTCGAAACATGCCTCCGCCGGAAACTTCAAACTACTTTGCCTGAGTTCGGAGCAATTAGTACATCCTCTTGCCAAGGAGAAATCATTTCATTAAGTATAGGAGATATCATATGCTCCCCTTCTTTGCCTCCCCCAAATCTGATTGCACATAAACCCATCTGTTTAATTATGAGGTAGTCCCCCTACGAAGCAAAAATTTCATTTTCCTGCTTAGCCAAAGAAAGCGAAAAATATTTTTTCTTCACATAATCTTTCCTGGACTTCAGCAACAGCGATGTTAACATTTCCAAAAGCTGTGATTTCATGAGGAGAAACTACTTTGCAAACACAAACACAAGCTTTGCGTGCACAAAATGGAGGAACAGTGAAGCAGGAGGTCTGCGTGTCACTGCATTTGTCACCGCATTAGGCACAAACCAAGCCAGGAAAACTGCCCTGCATCCCCAATTCCTCTGTCTCAGTATTATTTGAAAAGCAGCTGTATTACTTGGGAAAACCTGAATTCGACATAAGCAAAATAAACTCGTAAAATGTATTTGCTCTGTTCCTAGAAGTAATTATTTTTGTTAGCAGACCCCAGAATCCTGACTATTATGTAAACTGCTATAAAATTCTACGCCACCACTTTTCTGAATGAAAACGCTTTGAGATATCCTTGTAGTCAGTGCTAAGGAGTTAAAAACATGCACAGATTTCACTGCAATACTTGGTGGAAGAATCTCCTCTGAAAAAAACCCAAACATAAAAAGGTTTCTTTGCAGAAATGCTTGAGACAAAAGAGGTAATAATACTTTTTGTCGTTGGTATATGTCTTTGTGTTTCAGATAGAACATGAGAAGAATTAGCTAGGAAAAAGTTCCTGCCCACAGGCTCAAAATTAACAAAGAAAAAAATACCCCCAGATAGCCACAGACTCACCAGCCCATTAGAATCTTTAATGGGAGCTGTGGTCACATTCAATTTAAATGTGACTTCTGTTTTTTATGACTAGATGCAACAAGATGTGGTTGTACCTGACAAACAGTGCAAAGAGGGTACATGTGAAGAAATACCAAGATGAAATGTAGACACATTATTTCAACAGATGGTAACAGTACCATAGCAGCATGTTATTTTTCCTTACTTCAAGAACACAAATATAAGTAATCAATCATCACTGATTAAGTAATGATGGTACCCTACATGTTATCACTTATGTGGAATCCTTTATCTGTGTACATTATGGATCATCTGGTATTTTTTTTGCATTCAAAAACCCAGATGCACCCTGCCGCACTGCAATACAGTTCCAGGTTGTAAAACAGAACTCTACATTACTATCAACCTTTAAGCACTACATTTTATTTTTTTTTTAACAAAAGCAATTGGTTTCCAACAGGCTGGATAATAAGTCTTTTGACCTGCATTCTTCTCTGACCCACTAAGGTCACCCCTGTGCTCGGGCATATAGCTGACTTAGGAAATGCCTGCAAGTCCTGCATTTCATCTCCTGCCCACTCAAAATAAAGCTTTCTTTAAATGTGCCTGTATGTGTCCCCGAAGACCAGGGAGGCATCCCTGTAGTGGGCAATGGAGGGACAGAAGCTTCTGCCTTTATTAATGAATGCAGACCATTATGAGTCTGGCTGGCTCCTGCACTGTTCCCAGAAGCATATACTGTACGTGACTTAAAATGCTAGAATATTGACACAAAGCGAGCTGGGCACCCCTAAGGAAAATTACTCCTTGGATATAATGTAGGCTCGTAACAGCTATTAGAGTACAAAATAAAACCCTCTGGGATCAAACTGACATATACCGCATTCTACCTACTCCTCAAACATTAGAAGAATTTCTTTGTGAAGGCATTCTCAAGGACAGCATTAAACTGACTTTTGTAGCAATCTGCAACAGCTTTTTGGCTTACAGCTTTTAGTACTAAATCTCTAGTTTGAATCAATATAAGTACTATATCTTCCACATTAATCAATACATTTGGTTCAATACACGTTCTATTAAATTATACTTTCTAATCAAGATTTTTTGCTTCTCTTCCCTTCTTTTTATTCCAACTTCTTACCCTGTACCATACTTCTCAAACTGTCTGCAGCTAACAAGAGGATGTTGGATTTTCCAGAAGAGAAGGGGAAGAAAGAAAGGCCGGTGGAAAAGGCAAGACGAGCTAAATCTTAAGTGCAGCAGTAATGACAAATCAAAACCACAGTTTCACAGTGTCAACATGGTTTCCAGAACTTAAGTCTGATGCTTCACTACTTAACTTGTTGTCACGATGTAAGACCTCTCAAGCAGAAAGCTCTGCATTGGGAACAGCCGAAATACTGCAGCAAGTGGAAAGAAGTGTGGGTGAGGAGGGAAGAAGGATATCAGGCATAACACCAGAAACAAATAAATGAAACTTATTCAGATATAAGAAAAATCTCAGTAAATATTTATTTTTATACCCTTTCTTCAAACTTGTTCTGCTTCAGTACTGCAGCAGCGAGTTTCTTGTCAAAGCCCTGTTATATTATGGCAGGGTTCTTTCCTGGTAAACTGTAATGTGATTACACCCAAGACTAAATTGATGAGATATTTAGATTTGTGAGATACTAAGATTAAATACATACTATAAATTAAGATGTAAAAAGGTATTATTTAGTAAAGTCTTTGGGGATATTCGAAACATTTGGATAGAAGATGTCTCCAGCAATCTGAGTGACATTCACAGCTACAGTAAATGACTTTTCCACACCTGTGTTAGGTTTGGTGGAAAGTGGTTATTCATCATAAGCAGAGAATATGGAATGTAATGTCAAAAAGATAAACACATCTACTGCAGGCATTTGCCACTGTCTTACAGACCAGAAACACTGCACTGATGTCCCTCGCTTACAGTCAGTTTCTCTTTTTCTTGTCTCCACATAATCGCTGTGAATCTGCAGAGAAACTGCTGCATTTTCTTTTGACATTCAACATAATCTTACAGTACTTTCTAGACGACACTGTGTCACCATTAAAGAAAAAGGTGAAATAGGATAATAAAAGGGAAGAACAAGAATTCATAGAATTTAAAGACAGAAGAGACCCATTAGGGCGTTTTCTCCACCCACCTTGCCAGTGTTGGATTATTGCCTATAGTGTAATTCCGTGTGTTTTGCCCAGTCCAATTTTAATTAGAGCTTCCAGTGTTCCTCTTGGGAGACTATTTCACAGCTTCACAGACCTCAGGGTTAGGATTTTTTTTTCCTCATGTCCCAGGAGAGGAAGAGGCTCAGCCAGCCTCCAATCACACAAGAAACCAAATCTGCATAGTCAGGAGCTGGGTTCAGTAGAGTATCTGGGCCATTTCAAAGCATCTGAAAGCAGGAAACTTACTTTCAATGCCCCAAAACATTAAGGCCCTGGTTCCACTGCTGCTGCAAGCAATTAAGAAGATTCTGTTACATGGGCTTCTCAGGCTTAGTTACTGTACAGGTAAAAAAGTGTAGTGTAAGTGGGATTTGTGTTACCGTTAGGTAACCACTTCCACAGCCCACCTCCATGAAATGAATTAACTAAGGTTTGAGACATATCTAGGTCTATTCTATGCTATAACCCTTAACTGTACTGACAGAGCATCTATGAACACCAGATTGTAAACATTTCTGTATGACCACAGATTATTTTCCCTCCCATGCCCCTCCTTTCCTTTCATACAACACAAACTACAAGAAATTAACTTAAATCATTGTATCTGAAATCTTGGAACTATCAGATGTTTCTGATGCGTTTCATCACAGGAATCCCAATGTTTCTGATACAAAAATGAATTTATGTTCAGATTTCAGTGGTCACACTTATCCCAAGTGCACGAAGGAGCTGGAAAGGAGATGAAGTCTGATAGTTTTTCATAGGTGAAAAGTAGGGAGCCAAATGGAGACTCTGGAGTAAACAGAAAAAATTCCAGGCCAGGTGTTGCTGCCACCAGCATCTCCAGTACTGCAGCGAATTTTTAAATGCATTAAAGTAGGCATGAAGTTTCACCCAGGCCAAGTTTGGTCGCCAGCACAGACCTAACAAAATACAATCTCTGAAACTTGAGATTCCCAAGGAAATAAGCATTTGATCTGAGCTGAAACAGAGCTATTTTCACAACAAAGAAGGGGCCAAATCCCAAGAGAATGTGTGTTCCCATAAATACCACATATGTGTGGTGAGTTGATGTTTACCAGCCTTTGAGAATCAGGTCTGTTCTCAGACATGATGGCCAATTAAATGGTCATCTCAGGTCATGACTGACCACTGCTGACAATGATAATTTAGGAAAGTCTACACTGAATTGCAGTTATTCATATAAATTAGTTCACCTAAGCTATGTGATTTGATATTATCTTAATGTCTCTGAAATGGCATGACTGCTAATTAGATCATGCTCTTAATTGTATTTATACAAAACTCTTGGTATTCTGGTTCTTCTACTCAAGCATTTCCAGCTGGGCCAGGGAAAACCAAAACATAAAAAGATCTTTGACTGGCTAGCATGTTCTCAGGGATGCAAACTGAAAATTAAAACCAAAACCAAAACAACCCACATCCCCCCAGATATCTATTTTTCTTCAGAGACTTCCAGTAAGTAAAATGTCAATGATTCCTTTTTGGATTCATTATTGTTTCTGTGTCCATATATCACAGATTTGCTGTATGGAAAATAATGACATATATTCTTAGGTACATCATTGTCACCAGAAGAGAACAGACACCAACACAGGTGTCTGTTCACCATCCTTGCACCTTCCTCATTATAAGCATTGGCAGGGGCCCCTGGTTAAGGCTCTTTTAACCTATGGTGCCAGGCAACAGCCTTCCATACGCCTCCCTTACCCTCTTTGGTGATAATTGAAATGCAAAGGAACTTAAAGCCACCTCTTCCATTCTGGGCAAGGTGTGTCTGGATACACAGGTAAGGTGTGTGCATTACCCCTGTAAATGACAAGATGATGGTGATGGGGATAAGAGACAGCAAGGGTTAGGCCATGCTCACAGCAATTCACTGAAACTGGAAAACTTTCTTGTTCTTTTATGCTGCAAAAGGGCTGTATTGCTAATCAGGATCCAGGCTTAAGTCTTGTTTGCAGATAAATGAGGCTTTTGTGATACTGTAAATGTTTGAAATTAATACACAAGCATCCTTCCCCAATAACGAAATTGTTCACTAAGTGGGCATAAAAACTTAAACAAAAAAGGCAAAAGGAGGCACTTCTGAGAAATATATCAAAATTCTTATTACTTTAGAACATGATTATGATTACCCTGGTATAAATTAAGAGAAACTCCACTGAAATCAAGGGAGTTTCAAGACAGGGACAAGTAAGAACAGAGCCAGGCCTGTAGAGTTTAAAACAAAGTGAATATTCCTCACTGATTGCTGCTTGCATACCCTCTGCAGAGGCCACAACCAGAAGTCTCTTCACTGTGCCAGACAGTCAGGCAAAGAGCAAGCAGAACCCAAAACTGAACAAATCTGGGCTTATCTGCAGCTATTGTACAACAGAGTAACAGGGGCACAACAAGCTTTGATAGGCAATACTGCCTAATAAGATATTCAGGGATTAAGTCAGTGTTTTATAGACACATATGTTCATGGGCTGGCTGTTGCTCTGCTTTACTTTTTTTTCTTTGTTATGTTTAATTTATCATGCTGGTGCTTTCTAAACTACAACATCTGTAAACAAGTTTAAGTTTGACCTCCCTCCCATTTTACATCCACTAGCAGCACTCCTACTTTGTGCTCTAATTTTAGATACCTTAAAGACAAATAAATCCATGGGGGAGAAAGAGAGGTAAAAAACCCAAACAACAAAAACAAAACCCTTGTCTAACAACATGTGTTCATCTTGTGTGAATACAAATTTGCCTAGATGGGAGAGAGGAACGGGCTCCTGGAACAGGAGCTACGCTACGTACAGATTCCTTTATAGGTCAAACCCAATTAAACAAACTACTACTAAATATTTAACAGCTCAGTGCAGTAACGAGTAACA
Source organism: Mesitornis unicolor (assembly GCF_000695765.1). NCBI lineage: Eukaryota > Metazoa > Chordata > Aves > Mesitornithiformes > Mesitornithidae > Mesitornis > Mesitornis unicolor. The sequence continues at coordinate 29,445 of NW_010176621.1, read as the reverse complement.
AATAATGTAAGCTTAAATTGATAATTACACAGAAATGTCCTATTGGAAACATTACATGTTTCTTGCTCCTCCTGTTTTTTTCATACTGAATCTTCATAAGTCTTTTCAGCCATTAAGCTGACAAATAAATCTGGATTTTACACACATCTGTTTGGTCTGTAATGAAGTTTTCTATGAGTAGTGAGAAGGAACCTTCCAAGTGGATCTTCTTTTTCTCAAATTTCCATTCTAGGCATTTTGATTTAAAGCTGAGTAACTGCTAGATCATGAATTGATTTCAAATCTGAAGCCTACCAGCAGGTCCAGAATTTAAGCGCCTGTCCACAGGTTTCAAAAGGTCACCCAATTAAAATGGGGAAGCACACAGAGCTGTGATTTATATGCAAAGGGAAACCTTTAAAAAAATGATCCTTTCCAGTTTTCCACAGGTGCATGTACAAGAATTCCTTTGAACAAAACGACAAGTGGAATTACAAGTTTCTTGATACAGCCTGAAAGAAAAGTGCTGTAACTTGTCTCCACGTTTATTATACAGACAGATGCATCCCACACGGGCATCGATCGCCGAGTTCACCTCCCTACCTCGTGACATGACGCTGAGCATTGTGCTCATCAGGTGACAAAGGGACAGCCTGGATTCCCGACACATTGCCAGCCCGTGCGTGGGGCCTTGTACAACAGCTCTCAGCTCACTGGAGGTTATGGATCAGCTTGAGATTAACACATAGCGACTAACACCATTTTCACTCAGCTGAAAGCAAACCCTGGACCAGCCCAGTTTTAAAATCACCAAACCTGGCTTTTGTCATATATGGTAGTTATCCAACTACTAAGTGTACATACACTCAGTTAAGGGAACATATAAGTGGACTGGTACGTATTTTTGATCCTGAAATCAGGAACACTGGTGAAAATATGTCTCCTCATCCATGGTATGTCAGCTTTAAAATGGGCAGGAAAGGAGAAACTACGGAGTTCTGCTAGCTCTTCTCCTCTTCTAAATGCTGACAGTCAGCCCCAAACTCTGTTGCCCACTGGTGCATCTCTTTTCTTCTTCAGTTTGCAAGGAAAGCCAGATTGAGAAGATTTGACGGTAACAGCCAAAGATTTCTGAGCTGAGAAGCAGAGGTTTCCCCCATGGCTTTCACTCTCTGACTTCCTTCACAACCAGTTACTGTGCCATCCCATCTTGGACATCTTACAGTTCTTATTCCTACAGCTCTTCAAACAAGGAATAGTGGGAACTGGGACACTGCCTATGTGGCAGGCTTGGAGGCTTGGTGTGTGTGTGTGAATTACAAATCTACTTGTTGAAAAACAAAATGAGGGCAATTTTCATCCCTTCATAGCTGGTAACTAGTTAGACAGTTAAGAATCCTATGTTGAAATGTTGTGTTCTTAGAGCAACCTTATTTGAGTTCCCTCCATTTCAGACCAACAAACTCCAGGTTGTCAAGAAGACTTTTAGAGAGACCAGAATGCTACTCTGCCCTTTAAAACAAAGTCACTGCTTCTCTAATTTTTGTAAGGACACACACACAATAAATCACTAAATCTGGAGTGTTTACTGACATGTGAAACCAGGACAATAAAATTTGATGTTTGTCATTGTGGTTGTTGGTTGTAAAATGCAGAAGCCTGTATTTGCTATTGTCTTCTGTTTTGTTGTCATTTGCATTCGTGTCAAGCAAGTGTGAAATGTGACCACAGCTAAATGGCATGAATTTTACTCTCACTTTCTCCTGTTTTCAGAACCTATAAAAGGGGTAAGACAGTGAAGCCCAACTCCTACGTTTTAATACTTCCCCAACACATCCAAACAAGAAGTACTATACAAAGCAGCATCCTTTTACGCCTTTTTCTTTCCTTCCCATGAGGGAAGAAGTATCCTCCTACCAAAAGTCATTCCTTGAGGCTGGTCATTCTGGTTGCTGTCACACAGCTGGCCAGTGACACGTTGCAAGCCCAACACATCTTTAGATCTTGCCTTGACCGTGCACTGACAGTTGAAGAAATGCCTCCCCTCACCTCTGGGTTTGGCTTGCGGTGCCGTGGTACTCCTGTCTCCTAGGCTATCTCCTGCTCAGGGATCCAGCCTCCTGCAGCTGCCGCTTTCATCCCTTGCTGCCTGTTAGGACTCTTTTTAGAGTGGGAAATCTTCTGAGTGAGTGAACAGAATCACATTTAGGAGGAAAATAACTGGAGACAACACTGACACTCGTTTTCTCTCAGTGTTTACTGCCAAGGTGTCTGAAGCACAGAACTTTAATTCATTTACAAAAAGATGTGCTGTAGCTATGGTGAGGCTAATCTATAACCCTTGCAGTCTTATGTAATTTGCTACTCCAAGTTAATTTTAATTCATTACAATAAAACCCACCTAATTAAAATAACTCTTTAAAGTGAAGTTATTAACTTGAACCCAGAAAAAAAAAGCAGAATCTTCGCTATCGGAGGGCGAGTCATCACACTGCAGTGCACACTTATATAAATTCAAAGGTAAGCTATAAACAAGTACCCATAGCAATAGTGCCATGCATAAAGGGGCAGGCAACAGGAGGCCTGCTTTCTAATCAGCCCTCAAAGGAACCTGCCACACAGAAGTGGCACTTATTCTAATTTAAAGCTCTCACAGTTACTTTACCTTGGCAAAATTTATAAACTAATAACTTTAGTAAACAGACTGGCACTCCAAACAGAAAAACAAAATGAACACAACGGTTCAGGCCTGCAGAGAAAGCAGCTTTCCCAGGAAATGCACTGTCTTCAGCAATGAGATAAAACATTTGTTTGGGGGCTACTCTTATGGTCCCTGATGTTCAGTAACTGTTCTGCACCGTGCCATTAGCGTCAGCAAGATCTGTACTGTCACTGCACTGTGGTCTACAGTCGATTGTCCCTGCAAATCTCTTCAGCATCTTAAGGCATTTTACACACCTGTATATTTGTGTTATGGTCAGCTCAACCAAAGAAATACTTGTGGATCTGAAAGAGCTTGCTCTGAGGATATTTAATATCATTAAATTGCCAGGGCAATCTGCTTTCAAAATGTCAGTTTAAAAACATATTTGATATTTGCAATTAAAGCTCACATTCTTTCTCATTTCTATGATTTTTGCTTTTCAGTAACTGTTAAAAATTACAAAAATTATACCGTTCTCCATTTACATACTCAATGAAAAAAAAAAGAAAATCAGAAAGCAATAATAAGGGCTAAGCAGAAAATCTCTGCAATACATGCAGCACGATATTGGATTTTTTTTTGCTATACCCTAAAACACACCACTTTGTAGCAAGTTCCTTTTCAAATCAAAGCGCTACTACAGTAAAACAACTGCAGGCAAAATGTCTAAGACACAACGCAGTTTGTGTCAGAATGCTCATCACTTCAGGCTGACCTGTCAAACTATCTTGGGGAACGCGGTAAAAAGGCAAATCTGCAAGTTGGTAAGAAACTTTTGAATGATAAAAAGTCTGCGCTGCTCACAAACCACAGAACGCTGTGCAGCGTTAACCGCGCTGTACTGATGCTTACAGCAGATGTCTGTCCCTTCCTACTGCTTACAGGCACACCTGCTCAGGCTGCGCTCCTAAGGCCGCTGAGAGGGGGCCCACATTTTGGAGCTCTAACAGAAGAAACCGAATAAAAACTATGTGCTCAGATGAGTGATGTGGAATAGAGCTTGGAATTTAGTGCTGTACAGATACTGCCATCAGCAACAGAGCTACGTTGTGAATTCAATATGGGCGAAGTCAGCCAGATGACGGTTTTGAGCCATGGTAGGCGATTTTTGGCACTACATTTTCAGGTGATTCTCCGCACCTTACAGAATCTGACCCCTGCACCCAACCCACGTCCTTAGGGGACCCAGTATTGTCTCAAGGTGCCTTTTTAGGCATTGGGGATTAACATATTGGCCACAGGGCTTTTCCAGAAACTAACACAGCTGTCAAGACAGTCTACGGAACTCACCAGAGAATCATTTCTAAGCGGCTTTGAAATCCCCACTTTTCATAGATATATTTCTCTGTTAATTTCTGCACAAGAGTCTGACATCTGCAGAGACTTATCATTCTCTGCTAAACTGTGTACATTTTCAGACTAATTCCTACACAGCCACTGTATACTTTTGTAAATCCATGCAGCCTAAACATTCAAACCTTGGGCCACCATAGTCCTCAGTGCACATTCATAAGCCTGCCTGAACTTATACCATCTTGTAATAGCCCCCATGGGATTGTTATATCAATTAAAAATCCCTGCAATTCATCGGAGTCTGAGACACGCCTGTGAGGGCCAAAAGGGAGTGATACAGAACCAGCTAGCAAAATAAACAGGAATTGTAGTGTACTAAGGGAATCCTTGGCTGTCTGACTAAGGTACCTTTTATACTGGCAGGGGATGCAAATTGGAGCCCGAGGATCTGCTCTTTCATTTTCAAAGCACTTTGCAAACATCAACCACTTCACCTTCACACCATTGCTGCGAGGGAAGTAAATATGTACAGTTCCTGCATCCTGTTTTCTGGAGGTGCAAAGAAGCACAGGGCATTTTTACAGACACAGTCTGTGTTCACGCACAAAAGGGAGCTTTTGACAACCTCCTCCTTCGTGGGCAAATGAGTTTCGAAGGCCACCGAGGGGACTGGTGGCAGAACAGGGATTACAGGAGAGACCTTGCTATCCAGCCCAGTGCTAAGTCCACCCGGCCTCCCCTGCAACACACCAAAAAGCAACTTGCTGAATTCCAGCCGTACGCTGCTCTGCTGTAGAGGACAGATTACCGCATGTCATCCTCTATAATCTCTCCTGTAAGAGGGATTTTACACGCTTCTTGGGGACCTCCCCTCCCTTCTGCTTCCCCCCACAAATGGCGGCAAGGTTAGAGACAAGTTGTTTTCTCAGGGCTGAGATTAAAAATGGTCTCTGTGTTTTGCTAAGCATTCCTCTGAAGCATGGGCAGCGTGTGCGTGTGTGTCTGAAAATGACCCCAATGAAAGGGAGGAATGAGAGATGCTAAACAATGCTGCGCAAAGTTGCAGACTGTTCGGCTACAGGCCAGAAAATGAATCCAATTTTTCATTCTGTCATTATAAATATTTCAGTGCAAATGGTACTGATTTTCTGCAACTGTGGTTAAGCAAAGGGCCTCCGAGTGAATATTTAAGGGGGGGAAAAAAAGGGAAAAGAGGAAGAGGAAAGGGAAAAAAAAAGAAAGAGAAAGAAGACGGACGGGGGAAAATTAAGATTAGCAACCAATTAAATCCAAACTTTTGCTGTAAAAGATTCTGGGAAAAAATTCAACAGCGATGCAGCATGTGACTCAAAGAAGGAGGAAAAAAAACATTTACTCTGCTCTTCTTCTGACAGTTTCTCATAAAATATCTGCAGTCCATCTATCTTTTAGTACTCCAGGCTCCTCTGGAGAGCAGAAAATAGTAGTTTAAAGCTCACTTCAGTGCCAGTCTGCGGGAGATTGCTTTCCACAGGACCCCTGCTGATGGAGGCCTAGGGGAAGAGGCCCAGGAGTTATTCAATCAGTCCAAGGCTCTGGGGCAGCCGGGGCTCCTTTGAGGGCTGATTATAAAGCTGCCCTCCTGTTGCCTGCCTCCGAACAGAACGAAATGAGCAGCCTCTTGCTGAGCAGATTCTGCAAGAAGGAATTTCACCTGTCATGGAGTTTGTCAGAATTTCAGGATTTATCTTGGTGCAAAATTAATAAAATACCAACTAGGATTTCAGCCTGACTACTCAGCTGTGTCATCTCAAAGTGATCTTTCACCTAAGAAAACCTGGACACAGAGCTACTGGAGTCATTCCTGCCCTACTTTTGCTCGTTCAGCAGGATGCTATGACTGAATAACAAAATGATTAGAGGTGGATTTCCTGACAATTACACCCAACGTTAAGCGCTGGGTGGGTGCTACCGTCCTAATGCGTGACCTTCCACCTTACTTCTGTGATTCCTAAATCTCCCTGGAATAAGCTCGGAATCTGAAATAGAAAAAGATTATTTCTGCAGTTCATAACCTAGCAGGTCCCTCATGGCAGCACATCTGTTAAGTTCATACACTGGTATTCCAGGTCTGGATTTGATTTATAAGTTTTAAAGGAATACAAACAACAGACTACATGAGATTACATTCAGTGAAATGCTGCAAATTAATATCACTCTGACAGTCAAGTACATGGTCTTTTAACCATATTCTGAGTCTAATATTGCAGTAAGATGCCAGGTTGATAAAGTATCATCTCAAACCTCTGTGAGCTGAGTTCAGTTCATTTGAAGCTAGACAGTCTCACCGGTCTTCTGACAGTGCCTTACAGCAATAATAATAGTAATAATAATAAAAAATCTTTGTACACTACCTGTTTAAGTAAGATTGTGCTAGCTTATAGTACTTGGTCACATGAAATTCAAGTGTTAGGTAGCATAGAAGCAATTAACTTGCTGACTGCAAGAGTGCTTTTCAGCTAAAAGAAGAGATCAACTTGTAGAAAATAAAATGGTTGTCAACCAAGCCAGCTGATGAGTAAATAAATATTATTCAATTTACAATGTCGTTGGTTCAGATCTTGACATGGAAAAACAGAAATCTGTTGTACCAAGAAACGGCAAAATATGCCCAGGTTGGGAACAAAGATGCATTTGCCATCAATAGCTCTTACCCTACATTGTGGCCATTTCTGTACACTGCTCAAAGCTGCTTGCTGTTTCAAGTAACAAATCTACCTTTCTGTCTATTTGCTCATGAGAATTTTCTAACAAGAGCTTAAAACAAATAGTAACATATCCCTTTCCTACCTCCTCACCCTTTAAATGACAATTCAACATTAATACACATCATAAAGCCACCTTTACCAGGTGCTGGTAGTCTGACAGTTTTAACACCAAGAGATCTCGCAGTAAAGAGAGAGAGAGAAAGCACGCAAGTGAATGCACAGATGGTGGGAGGGGACACAGGGTGCTCTCAGCAGGCTACAGTAGAGATGCATTAACTCCACAGGGGGATAAGGGCTTCCCACCAGTACAGTCATGAATTATAACTGAGCATGGGAGCGAGTTCTTAGTGCCTGTCTCCAAGCAAATATACTGTTCCATTTTCCTGCACAATCACCTTTCACCTTTCCAAACGCAAAGCAAAGCAAAATGCACCACTAATATTTAACAATATCACAGGTTCTTTATATCGCATAGCACACATCTACGCACTCCATGCATGGGGAGGAAGCAGAGTATTCACTGACACAGTATCCCCAAGCAGATTTACACACCCATGATCAGTGCCTGCGTCTAGCAATTCTGTTGCAAAATAAGACTGTAACAATCCAGATAAACAACTCAAGTTTCACGTGGAAATGTGTGTAACTCAGCAGTATTGAGAACTGAACTGAACAAGAACTGAATCATCTCTTTTTCTCTTCTCTTGTTATCAGGGTGGAGGACACTCAATTCCAGCTTTGACCACAATAGAAGTTCAACTTAAAAAAAAATCAAGAGAGCCTGCAAAAATCCACTCTTTCTCCATCCAAAAGTATACTTCAGCCTCAGTTTGATCAAAGCATGGTGAAATTGACTCAAACAACAGGTAGAAAAGCTGAACCTAAAAGCTGTTCCTCCTGGTTGGGGTTTTGTAATGAACAGCTCCAGTTGTGTAGCCACCTGCATCTGAGTCTTTCTGACTGATGTTTGGAATAGAGCAATGTAATGATGCTCTTTAAAAAAAATTAAAAGAAAGAAAGAAAAAAAAAAGATACAGAAGGAAAGCCACCGCTTCTGAGCCAAGATTGCTGTTTACTGGAGTTTCCTGGATGTGCCTCTTTATGAATCACTGACCACACCTTGTTTTCACAAACTATCTGCACCTCCTCCCTGGGGGAATTCATCCCCTCCCAACTTTCCTCCTACTCAATGAACTTATCAATGGAGAAAACTTGTTATTTTAGCCAGCTGAAAATTTGACCAGTTTTAAAGGATTCATTTACCATGCCTTTCACTTTCGTTTAAATTCTCAGTGTTCCTGTTCTAAATGACAGCACCGCAAGCGCTGCTTTTAAGCACTATTCATCTTGCCTACCACATCTCAGCTTTTCACACAGAAGGCTGCTCTCTCTCCAACAATGGAGCCTTACTCCTTTATAGCTGGAGGGCAGAGCCTGTTACTAGCTGTAGACTTGCTGCAAATATCACAATAAAGGATACAAGTGTGAATTTCTCTTAAAATACGGGTTCAGCTCTGGAGGTACCTTGCTTTAGAAAACTCTGTCAAGAGCAAACAATATATCTTTCTCCAAAATGCACAGCAGCCACCCAGTTGAAACAGCTTTTCCAAATGATCTAACGTGTCAATGGAATAAGGATGCTCGTGAATTTTATACTTTTCTCTGCTTTGGGTCCCTAATCGATATTTTAGCTTCCTTCACACTTAATACACTCAATCTTGGTTTGGCAGCATGTCTTGTGGAACATTAAAAGAAGAAAACAAAGTGCAAACATCCCCCTTCTCTCCAAATCCCTGGAGCTTGAGGAGATGCAGGGCTACTGAGCTAAGCTCTCTGATGGAAGAAGGCTGGGTTCAGACTACAGACCTTAAGAGGTGGCAGGTTTGCTGCTACCGAGCCCTTCTACTTATGCTTTGGTACACCGAAACCATGGAGGGGTGAGGATGCTGGGGCATACGGGGGCCACACCACCTTCTGCCAGTGCTGCGGAGGGAAGAGGGGGCAGGCTGTGAGCAGCAAACTTTCAGTGGTAACGTTGTGCCATCACCCGTTGGGAAACCGCAGGACCAGTGGAGAGTGGAGCCAGGAACGAGGAGCTCGTTGGTGGGGATGGAGTGAGGGGGGCCAGCAGTGGGGTGGGGGGAACGGAGGCAGATTTGCAGAACTGGCCACAAAGCTCCTCAGTACACCATAGCTGGATGCTTCATAAAGTCACACTGATGGCAGTCTCGGAGATGACCATCTGTTGTCAGCTCTGGGCCAGATGAAAGATAATGTAACGGCAGCTACTGGTAGCTAACAGCAGGGCAGTTGTAGGAAGGACTGTGTCCTAGAATGAAGAAGCGGTGCTTCCTGTTTCGCACAGAAAATCAGTCATCAATATCGACTACATTAGCAAGAAATTAATGGATGGACAATTAAGAGAACTGAACTGATCTACCAGGGAAATTATTCAAATGCAAACAGAGCGCTTATTTCATCTGCTTGCTCCTGGTGTATGAGCCAACTGATCTGACTAATGGCAAGGTGTAGGCTGAAACGTTCAGGGCACAGATGATAAAACCTCATTTTCTGCAAAGGGCAGAATTCCATTTCTAATGATTATTTGTGGGTCAGGGAATATATTTACTGTTTTCTCTGCCCTCAACATACAACAGGACTCCCTGATGTTCACAGAGGTTTCTACAAGGACTGAGGGTAGAAATTGGCCTTTATGTAATAACTGAACTTCCCCTTATTATCATCATGATTTATTTTTACAAGTGCCTTATCATTATTATCAGCATCACTCAGCAGAAAAATGTTTGCCTTCCCAAGCACTCTTACTTCTATCTTGTTTCTTTCTTTGTCCCATAATCTCCTTTCTACTTCTCTGCCTTTCTGCTCCTTCTTCTCCTTTCTGTGCATTTTTATTTCTGCAGCAACTTCTGATTTGCTTCTTTAGGCTGAAATCTCTCACACTTTGCTGTTCCAGTTGCTTAAAACAATCATAAATCATGATGTTAATGTTGACATGTAACACGAGTGATATGCTTCAGAGTCAACACTTAAAAAGACAAAGAAACAGTGGAGCTTATCTTCTGATTGCCGTGGTTTCAAGCTGCTATAGACAACAAACTGTATATTTGCATGACACAGTCTTTGCAGTCACAAGGATTATGAACTGTATTTTACTACCTGATTCTGCAGAATTTATTTAATGTTGACAATAAGGGCAATAATAAGAAGAAATCCAAAGTATGGGTTAACCTTTTTTGTTGCTACTGATTTTTTTGAAAATAGGTATCTCTACTTTACAAAAAGAGTCCAGGCATACAAGACCATAAACAGGAAGGAGTAGGCAAAATAGGGACACATATTCAAGCATATGTACATTTAGGTATGACTCTATCCCCCTTGAAAGAGAAGGAATGTACATTTTTTGCTTATTTTTGTATGGGTACTTTGTGGGTGTAGCTCAGTCCTTACTTTGGACAGTATATTTAGCTTCCAATCCTTTGCCATTTTACTGTTCCTTAAGTCTGAATTTCTTTTCAATATTAAATTGGTTTATTTAAAGGCAATAATCATCACTTAGCTGCTACACTCTCTTTCTCAATTAATTCTGTAATTTCATCACTAATAATCACTCAAGCATCTGAAAAAGCAAACCCATAATAGTGATTCCATTGCTTCAGAAATCTAAGAAACAGACTCTCAGGGAATGTATAAGAGATACTGTGAACACACCGTTTCCTGCTTATTTACAGGAAAATGTGTGGAACGTTTCACAGGCTGACTGTTGCATGTAGAGTGACAAGTATATGGGGTATGGGGAGACAAGTAAGAACCATTAATACTCACCACATCTTTGTCAAGAACTATTTAGTAAAATCAAAATGGTCCCTGAAAAACTCTGGCACTTTGGGCTTGGTGGACTTTGCAACCTGCTATAAATATTCATGAACTCACGGGGTACACACAGGGATTGATTACATTTGAATAGGCCAATCAAAGGAGGGTGAACTCACAAGCTCCAAACCTGGAAATTTCTTATTTAGTAAAGAATTACCGCATGAAAACCTAATATGGCCGTAATACCCCTTAATCCACAGGAGGGAAGAGGCACTGGAAGGGAATTCAAAGTATTTTTTTTTGGTATTTAAACTTTGTTTGACATTGAAGCAAAAGACTTGGGAAACACTTTGAAGGTATGTCCTTAAAGAGCTAATGCATGAGTGCCTCCACTATGCGTCTCTTGATTGCCTTTTTGAGAAAATTTGCAAAGAAAATAATTCTCCCTTCTAGGGAAAGAAGTCTCAAGTCTCTGGAACACAAGCCTGAATTTTTTACATCTTGGAAGACAGGGAAAAATACTCAATGCACATACTGGTGCACACTAATATCCCTATACCTATCTGAAACAGAAAGCACAGTAAGGCTTCAGAAGAAAAAGCACTCAGAATGCATGCAGCTCTACCTACTTCCCTCAAAATATAAGCGTTAATTACAACCCTGGTATCTCTGGTACACATATTGTTATCATCATCCTCACTCATGAGATGGGTTGATGTATGGTTAAGTGGAGTGAGTTAGTACCAGACCTGGAAACTGAATCCAGTTCTTCTGACTCCTAGGCGTTTGCTCTAGCAAAAGCAACCTGATTGCCTGCAAAGGACTAAGGCCAACATGACTGAATGCGGTGCCTGTATTTAGGCATCCAAAATGTTTTGCTGAAAACTTAAAGGAGCCTATGGCTGCTCAGCCTTTTATCAAGGCTCCTAACTTCAGGCATTTATGTCCTGATTTCCTGATGTACTCAGCACCAGCATCTCACACTAGCCTTAGCTGCGGCTGGAAGTGCTCAGCACCCTCTCAGAAATAGGCCATTGAGTTTGAAAATGTTGGCCTAAAGCTTTGATTGTTAATCGGATTTCAGGTAGGCTTCTTTTTAAGAAGAGCTGACAAAGTTATTCCCTGCTGGCTCCTGGCCTTTGGGGCCTAGAAAGCCAGCATCTATGTTCCACTCCTCACCCTAAGAGTTTGGGGACCTAGAAATGCCAGAGCTAATCTCCAATAGCCCTTAAAAAATGTTTTGAGGCCATTTCTTTGTGAAGAAAGCATCTTCGAAAAACTAACTTCACCTGCAGGTTTGAAAGTTTTGTCCCTGTTTTTAGGTACAGAGCATAAATTATTCATGGTCTCCCCTGCTGTCATGGAAGGCTCACTGTGGGGACCTACACCACACACAAACTCAACTACTGAGGGGCCTTGGCAAAACAATCCTATGGACGTAGCGGTGCTACTTCTATGGCTGATCCTATTCCCACACCAATTTCTTTCCCAGCCCTTAGAAGGGCTCTGCCACAGGGAGACAACCCCAGCCCAGGTGAATTAGCAGTTTTCTCTAGCTGACCCTCAAATGAGAGAATATATAGTGTTTGAAACCCAGCTCTGCTACTGTCTCCACTAAAGGTTTCAGCCAAGTCTTTTAGTTCTTGAAATGGCCTACAACTTGCTTAGTTCTGCTCAGGTCAAGGCTGTTTTAAAGGCCATTTTAAGATCCTGAGATCTTTGGGAGTGTTTTACAATGCAGAGATCTTTGGAAAGTTTAGAAATGAGGAAGGAATTGGAAGATTAGTTTCAACAGAGCTAACTTTAGAACATTAAAATGTTACAAACTGGACATCCAGAGAGGGACACGTATAACGCTACGCAAAACGTTTGGAGTCTCTTCTATGCTGCCTCTGCCCTGCTCTGCTTCAGCTGCTTGCACTGGGAGTGGAGAATGTTCTCCTGCTGTCTTAGGCGACATGAGCAACATCTGCTATGAGTGCTTCATTCCTCCTTTCATCCTTTCCCTGGGGAGGGAACTGTGTGTTTCGCTTTGGAAGAGCTCTGTTGTTGTGGGTTGGGGTTTTGGGGAAGGTTTAGAAATCTACATGCAGGTGCATGTTTACATGACAGAAGGAAGCCTTTGGCACCTCTAGATGTGCCCTACTCTTAAAAGCACAAGTTAAGGACACTCAGGGTAATACTTAACCGCTGTGAAAGTCTGTTCCATGCTCCCAGGCCAGCCTGTGAGAAAGTTCTAGCTGCATGCAAACAAGGTTCATTTCTTTGGTAAAACACTCACAGGACTGTCAACTACCACATTGCTACCGGATAGGAAAAACTTCTCAGGTGATCTCTGAGATGTACTGGACCCAATCCACCAAGAATATTAAGGTCTGAGTCTTGCAGCACAACTGGACAAACACATAGGAAGGCAGTGTAGACAGCAAGAGAGCAGGTTGAATATGATCCTGATCTCCTTTGCTACTAAGAAACAGCGCTGCAGCTCTCTGTTTTCGCTGGAACGTCCTACAGGCTGATGGCTTCATGCCCAGGTATGCTGTGCTGATGGAGTCCAGACAGGAAGCAGCAAGGGCGTGAATCACTGAGGCCAGGTCCCTTTTGGACAGGATGGGAAGCAACTGCTGATCCAATTACTTCTTGCCCTAGTTTTCATGTCTGTAAAGTGTGGACACTTAACTGCCCCAGGGGCAACTAATTATTAGTCAAAAAATGTTAAGTAAATGCTCTAATTCACCAAAAAGAGATATAATTTTTGTACTGGGCAAAATGGTCCTGAGAGGCCATGTAATCTTGGCTAGTATCATATTCAGAACTATCATCACTGATAAAACACTAATAAAACCTGTACAATTATTCAGCAATTCTATCAGACATTGGTACCTCCCTAACCCAGCAACATCTAAAAAAAATAAATCTAAAATGAATCCATTGACTCTGGGTAACACCTTGTAAGAGTGTCCCATTGCTCCCCGCAAACACCCCAATACGGTGCGCTGACACGGAGGTAACACTAGGACCAGAAATAGGAAAAGGAACAGCTACTTCTCATCAGGGTCAAGGGAAGCGCAAACACCCGTTCAGACATCTAAGCCTAAGTCCAGAGACTCAGGCAGAAGAAACAGGCACTGAAAATAGCATGAGGACAAGAAAGGGAAATTTTAATAGGTACATACTACTTTACCATAATTTAATGAAAATTCAATATAAAGTTAAATTAGGAATAAGTTTCTTTACTTCCTTATTAATTAAAAGTTAAGCATCATTATAATGCATTTATTTTCTGTATGCCTGAATTAATTTCCGTTAATTATCAGCTGTACTGTATGTGTGGGTAGGGCTTCTATGCCGTTGTGTTCTGTTCTGCTCTACCTCGTTCATGTTCTCACTCTGCCCTACAGCCATGGAGTGCTGTCTGCAGCTTCTAATCTGAGATGATGAGCATCTCCCGTGCATGGCAGATGCACTGCAGATGAAAGTTTAAATTAAAAGCAAGGAACCGCTTCTGATAGAGGGAATAAATACACTGTTACACTGCTAGCCCCAACACAAACTGCAGTAATGTGAAAGGATAGAGAAACACAACTTGGAGGCTGGTTGCCAAAGATTCCTCTGCTTCAGCTGGTAGATAGCCTGAACAAAGCGGTGCCTCCTATGCAAAAGCAGACTCCAAAGGTCAGTACCTACTGCTCTGCTTAAGTGCTCTGCTTCCCTTTCATTGGCCTGGGTAGATAACTGGAGGTAAGAGCAGCAATCCAGTGATCCCAACACATAAATGCAAATGGCATGATGGTACTGCCTTTTTTTAAACATAATACATTCTAAACTGGGGTGGGGCTGCCCAAGTTAATTAAAATAATAAACATAATGAAATAAATTAATAAGAAAATGAATACCTTTTCCTTTTTGCAAGTGTAGATATAAGCCAGAGAGAGGCTGTCTCTAAGGGTATGGAGAGATGTGGTCTATTAAGAGCTTTTTGCAGCATGGAACAACCAACAGACTGTCACCTAGCCAAGGTACAGCATAATTTGTCTCTTTGTAGCGACATCCTTTTGTGCCCTTCACTGGAAAGCCAGGTGCCTCAGTTATGTTGAAGTTTTAATGAGCTAGGCTTGGATGAAAAGAGCAAAATTAATTGTGGACACCTCAGTCAAAGGACTTATAAACGGGGGGCCATGTTATAAAAAGAACCTACTGAAGGACCCTAAGTGCTGAAAAACCTCTTCATTACAAACCAAAATCACATGGTGGATGGTGTAGGAAAGGCCTTACTGTACAAATACTTCTCCTTGTTCCATCCCTATGGACCATCAGAGACCTTGAAAATTTTTCCTCTGTCCACCTATCTTAATACTTCAACATAAACTAAAACAATTTAGAAACAATCATCTGTTGCTGTCTCCGAGTGTAACACCACCACTTCCCATTGCAAGACAAACAGTGTGGGATGTTAATGTATAGTAAACCCTTCATCCAAAATTGTTTTCAGATCTTGTTCACCATTTATTTCTACCTCTCTGTCCTTTTGATTACCATTAGTAAACAGTATCATTACAAGTCTGACAACATTACACAAGATAACAGTGTACAATCCATTTGACCCATTATTTTTTTCTCCCGCCAAGATAAATTTTGTCTACTTCTCCCTTTCCTGCCCTTCCCCCATTCCTACACTCCTACTGCAGTGCTTAGCTCTTCACATTTAAGAGACAAAAGAATACACTTATTTTCCATTTCATTGCCTGAGTAAATGTTAGGATGCCCATTTCTCTCCCCAAGAACATCTTGTGCTGCAGCAACCTACAGAGCTAGAATCCAAAGGTGGCTCCCAAAATCCAGCTCTGTACCAGGTGGCTTTCTGCCAGCATTTTTTTGAATCAGCATGGGCTGAATCAGCTGCAATTTCTCTTGTCCTTCCCTCATTCCCATCCTGATGATGAGCAAGTATCAGAGGAGGTCATGGCAAGCAAAGCTTTGAACTCAGCTATCCAATACATAAGGCTATTACAACCCCCAGGTAACAAGTGTGGTACCTGCAGCTCTGTTTGGAAGAAGAACTTCTGTGGACACTGTGTGCAGTCATAGATCTTGTCCTCTTGTCCATGGGCTGAAAAAATATGCTGCTGCAACTTGTTTGCTTGGACAAACACTGGAATATTAGACAAAGAACAAGCTTTTTATTATTTCATATTGCAAGTGAAGAATTTTTTATAAACAATTTCCAACTAACACTCAGCAATTCCAAGAGGTAAAATTACGCTGGCGCATTCTGATTTCATATTATAGCACTGTAATAATGGGTACCAACAAACACTATTTATCTGCAAAGTGTGATCCTTCTTCTAAAATTGGTAAATTGAAACAGATAAACAAAGAAAAAAAAAAGACCTTAAAAGGACAAAGATTTCTAATTTAAAGAATTTAGAAATGCCATTTTCTCTTCAGAATTATTTCTTCATGCTTACTGCATGATTGAACACGCACAAAACTTATTTCCTAGCAACCAACAGGTTTGAAAAGCATAGACACCAAAGTCCTGTTTACTCTGTGTGCCTTAAGTTAAAGCTAACAAACAGCTCTGTATTTAAATGTGTTAATGCTAAAAATTATATCCCACAGCTACACTGGGGCAATGTCTATAAATGTGAAACAGAACTGCAGGTAAATTCTCTTTGGATACTTTAAGATCAACTCTGCCTACACACTGAATGCAAGGGTTTCAATAATATAAACATGTTCAATTTTAATGACTACAAAACAAGGCCCTAAGACTGTGTAACAGTTTACCTAGGAGACATACTATTAATAATTAAATTGTATATGCCAGAGGCAGTGTTTGGGTTGGCAGCACTGACTTCTGATGGATGCCTGGTGCACTGTGACCTAAAAAAGTTTGCATCTACAATATTAATCTGTATAGGCAGGGAAAGGATTTATTAAAGATGCTGGCATTTGACTTTGACTCCACTCCTAATCATTAAAATTATTCTAATTGCAAGGCAACAAAAACATTAGAATATTGTTCTTCTGAGTCATACATTTTAATCACATTTCTCATTAACCTGAAAAAAAAAAGATCAGATTCCATTTTCCATATAAAACTTATATTGGTGATTTTTACTTCTTGTTAATATTCTAGCAAGACATGCTGAAATAATTTAATGGCATATTGCTAATAAAACAGCGTTGTTTATGATTAATGCTCAGTGTCTATTTACCCCATCAGCAAAAAGGAAAAAGTGTTTCACACAGATTGGAATCGACTTCTCTTCATACTCTTTAACACATTTTACAAGGCTACTGGCTCAAACATTAAAGGATTAGTTTTATCAAGGATCTTGCTCACATGGAGAACCATCGGTGGGTGCTTCTTACATATGTAAAGAGTTTTTATTTGCGTTTACAAGTCCCCCAAACTTGGAAATGGAAAACCCATGGCATTACACTAAAAAAAAAGAACACCTTATAATGTGCACACAAAGACAAGGAAAAAATTAGTAGCATCAGTAATAAAACTCAAAACCACACATAACTGAAAGAATTACTGAACACAGACGTCTGACACGCAAACTGTTTATGGCACTACTACTCACACTCACATGTTACTATGACAAGCTGTGTGGTGGAGACTAACTATGTATTTTTTAAATGTTATATCCCACAGAAATGTATGAAACCTGAACACAGTGAGGTAATAATCATCACCAGCCACTGTATCTGAGAGATGAAAAATTTAATTTTAATTTTCTTCTGTAGCGCACACTTAGGTTTTATTGGGAGGGGAGCTGCCAAACAAAGAGAAGTAAAATGAGGGTATTAAAGGGTCTATTTGCCTATCAATGAAAATCCTTCACTCTCATTAATGGAGAACAGAAACCTTGAATGGTTTCCAGAATTAGCATGCCATTGATGCGAGAATACCCAAAGTGTGTTTTGTCATGTTTGTGATTATCTTTGAATTTCATCTTGTAAAGCAAAATTGGGCATGTAAGCTACATATCAACACTTGTGTTTTAGGTTATCATTTTATGAAATGTTCTATTAAGAAGTCCTTAAAAAAACTCACAACAACTCTGTAGGCAACCTTTTAATGTGTTTTCATTTCCAACAACAGCATTTTTCTGTTCCTCATTATGGCCCAAACACTGCAGTGCTTAGCCCTACTGGGTCAAGTTATTTTCTCACTTGGGTTTTACTACTGAATAACACCACTGACTTGGGGAGGATTATTCCACACTTGGACTTGTGTCAGGGGAAAGCAGAACTTGACTTATGGCAAGACAGCATGGTTTGCTTTCTAAAGCACATTACAAGGGTGTTTCTTCTCTCCACAAGCCAACAAACACATGCAAGTGGGCTTCCTTACCCTGTCGGAGGAGAATGTTGCTGCACAGGCTATGCCTAGCAGCCCTTGCCCATGGGGCCAAGTTCTGCTGTGATTTACATTGTTTTAGATGAAACATTTATAGCTTTGAAGGACAAATTTAGAGGCAGTTTTAACCTTGCCAAAGTTTGGAACATGAAAGCGATGAACGTGATACCGTGGAAGGTAACAGACTGTCACTTCTGTAATTATAAGAAACGCAAACTTCTGATAGAAGAGCTTGAAATGTAGTTCCTACAGATGGATGCCTAATCTTCCAAGTTCTGTTTTCTAAACTATTTCTAATCAATACTACTAATGAGCACAAATGTAATGTTCCCTTCTAAAACTGACCTAAAGCCAGAACATGACACAGTTGTAAGTGGAGTTCTGCACATGCAAGCTAATGGTATGACTGGGACAAGCAGTGATCGCCTCCTACCTGTAAAGCACACTGGACATTTGAAGGTGCCCCCCATGCCTTCAAAGCTGTGCTCTATCAGGTGGCACTGCAGTTTGGCAGGAGAGTCAAACGTCTGATTGCAGAGTTTGCATTCATGGTTCAGTCCTTCATCTGTGGGAGAAATCAAAGACAAAGTGAAATTCACCTCAGCCTGCACCAAAGAACAAGTCCAACACAATCTATGAACTGAAGAGACTGTTTGTTTTACTATGCTCAGGAAACTGGATGTCCCTCAGCACCTACAGCTGCTAAAGTGTTTTCTTACTTGGTAGCTTTCAGAATGTACAAAGCTTAACTGGGCATTAAAAGCACAGCTTTTCCACGTACAATTACCACCGAAGAGGAATGCAGAGCATTAGACTTCAGTAGGAAATGCTGAGTGGGACCTGAAACACCATCTCTTAGCAGAGTCATCCTATCACAACCCAAGTCCATTTGCAAAACAGTGCGTGAGGAATTTAATGCTGATCAATGACCATTCCATCTACCATAGGTAAGAACTGGCTGACATGGAGTTTATACCCTCATACCACTCCTGCTCCATGTTTCCAGTCCCAGAGGCATACACAAAACCTTTTGCGAGCCACAGGATTTCCCAGCTCCTTTTCTGACAATCTAAGATTTTTTCTCCTTTATTTGCATTTCTCCTCTAAACAGCTCAGAAAAGTCCCCGTGTGCCTTCTGACACAGCTTTCCCGTCAAGGTCCTGTGGCTTTAAAACCCTTCCCGCTCCCCACCGCTTGTTCCTCTGCTTCCTTCCATTGTCCTCCCAAGGCCGGCTGGTGCCTGGCACCAGGTTCCCTTCCTGAGGGTGCTGCAGGATTCATCCACTCGCTCTGCTCCGCCGTGAGGGCAGTCAGCGGCTGTCCTACTTAGAAACAGTTGCTAGGTAAGAAGTGGCTTCCAGCCCTGCTGCAGAGGCCTCAATTCCCACAGCGCCGCTTAGAAAAGGTCCTTCTGTATGTCACCGGTGTGCTACACAAGTAGCATTGATCTCGCAGGTAAATACTGTATCTGATTATTACAAAACAAGCTGGGATAAAATGCTTGGCGACTGGCACGGCTCCCTACCGTTTTCTCAGGTGAAAAGGAGTGGTTTAGGAGAGCGCCCTATTCACCCCCAACACTGACGTGCCAGGCTGCCGACCTCCTGCCAAAAGAGCATTGCCCGCAGTGATTAGTGACCGCAATGACGGATGTCTGCGGTTGGCAGTTGCTGTCGATGGTGACAGCAGAGACAACGTTTTATACTGCACACAACAACCCTCCCCACAAATAACAAGGAAACATGACACGGTGCTTGTGTGGGGCCACACGTCCTCTCAAAATGAGCCTTAGTAACTTCTTAGAATTGAAAAAAATTTCAATGTTAGTCCTCAGTTTTCACTTCTTGTTAGTCCGAAAGCTAAATTTAGCCTTCATGTAAGTCATGGCATCTTTAGCAAAGGGTGGGAATTTGTGGGCTTTAGGCAGCACAAGCTAAGCCTGGCGGTGGTGGCCATTCTGCAGGTGGGACTACCAAAAACTACCGTGGTGTGGTTTTCTACCAGGCATCAGAGCTCTTTATAATGAGAAGGTAAGGAGCAGATGAAAACCAGCAAAGCCAAAAGATTTACACAAAATTGGGGTGGGGTGATGGTGTGTCTCCTCTGGAGTAAATAAGTTAAAATACACTGCAAAAGTTTCTGCCCTGACAACGGTCCTTAACTGAGGAACTCTCCCTCCACTGAACAGCTGCTCTCATAATGTCCATACATACGGCACCTTCATTGCCTTTAACGGTAAAACTGTGTTTTTCATGTAGTGACTGCGAGAGGAATGTAGGACCCCATTTTGGCTCTTTAAGATGGACACATTGGCACGTGGCCATGTGTTTAATTCTCCTGTCTTCCTGTCAGTCTTAGTGCAACAGAGTGGTGCCACGGGTACAAACATGACTGAGCGTCACCTGTGTCCTCACAAAGCAAACTACAGACTTCCCCCTGTCCCCTGCCCAATCCTTCACTGAAGCAATGATCCTGCCTAGCTCCACATGCTAAGGAGATATCAGGGGGTATGAAATGGCAGGCCTGCTCTGAAAAAGGTGGGAGCCAGCTGAAAAAGGTCACTGGTCCCAGCGATCCCATGCTCATGGACTACTGCCACTGAGGTGCCCATCTCTGTTACTCACATCAGACAGAAGAACTTTGTTGCTTTTCACCCTCAGCCCACCTGACCAGGCACCAATTTAGTGCTGAGTGAGGTAGGTGTCCCATCCAGTCAGTCACACTGGCAGTCAGGTACCGCTGGCTGAACAAACTCTCTGCAAAAGCCTCCCAGAGGCTGAATAGGAGTAGGTGGTATCTTCTCATGAGGTAAGTGACACCTTTTGTAACTCTTCATGGACAAATTAGATAGCATTTATCAAATATATGCTAACTATTTCCTCAGCAGGGAAAATTTCAGTTGATTCTCAAGAGTTGCCTGGGATTTGGGTTTCTTCACTACCACAAACCCTTCCAGCGTGTTCTGTGTTTGCTGAGAGAAGACAAGCATGGCCCACGCAAGCACTGCCAAGGGGAGCATGAGGGAAAACAACCTGGCATGCACCAGCCTGTACATCTAAGAGAGACGGCCGCATCCTGCGAGGCAGGCTGTACGCCATGCTCTCCCAACGGGCAGCAACCCACAGCTGTGGGCAAAGCTGCAGAGCAGCGCACTGAAAAGAGGAGGAAGGCTCAACAAACCATGCACAAACGTCTCCTCTTCCCTCAATTTGCACATCAACCATGAGGAATGTACAGACTGCCACATGTGATCAGATCATTTCTTCTTCCTTGCCGTGTTCATTACCTAATGGATAGCTCTGAAGATGGTGCAAGTCCCGACAAAGGGTAATTATGGGCTAGAAAGCCTGTAGGGTGAAGTTTCTTCATCAACTGTTTGTGCTGATACACACGCTTGAAGCAATTAGGGCAAAAGGAGCTCCATCCCAGGATCTTCCACATGGCAAGGTGAAGGGAATCAGTGGCGATTCTCGAATCACAGAGTTACTGTTGGCAAAGTGTAAAGGAACCACGCTTATCATTCCTAACCATGGGAACACTGAACGGGGAGCTCTTCAAACATTCCAGGGGAGAAAAACTTCCTAAAAATAATATTTTTATGTGGAGCTACAGAAGACAGGGAAGGCTTTTTCCTCTTTCCATTACCTTAGTGAATGAGGAAAAAGTAGGAAGAAATGCATACACTTCTGATGCTGAAGAAATACCAATTTTAGTTACACATTACTTGTACTTGTTCAGGAAGAATTGAACCCCATTAAACGTGACCCTATTGTATTTCCCATATCACTCAGATCCGAGGTGATCTCTTGGTCACAAACATCAAAACCACTTTGATTACTGTATGTTGCAAATCCGATTTTCGTAAAGGCTTATAAACAGGGTTTGAAAAATCCCCTCACCCACTCGCCTGGGGCAGAGAGGAAACTTCCCCAGGCAAGAGACATCAATTTGTGCAGAATCTAAGCTTTCTCTTCAAAAGAAAATGTTTTTAGTCTCCTAGTTCTAAAGACAGCATTTAAAATGTGACTACATTTGTGTAACTAATAGAATAATTTTTTTCCCTTAGTCCCACTGTTCAGGGAGTTATAAACCTCTCCCTTCTCACTCCTTTTCACCCATTTTGTGCACATCACCTGCTCTATGTGACATCCTTGGAACAAAGGGCAAGGTTCCAGTCCTTGGATTCAAGAGGGTGAGACCAGCTTGATTTAAACTGAAGGGAGACAGCTAAGGTTACAGCATTGGCAGAAGAGCCAGGAGTGCTGGGTCTCGTTCCAAAGTCCAGCACTGACTTACTCACATCACCTTGGGCGTGACGGTATGGCCTGCGTTTCTCAGACTACCCATCTTTAAAGAAGAGGTGTTAATTTTTAATTTCTACTTAAACAGGCTAGCCTAATTACTATCCCTTAAGACTTTTAATACAACTGGGACAGTGGAGCTGAGAAGAGTCCAGGTCTAGCTATCATACACAGAAGACTTCCAGAATCACTGTCATCTGCCTTTGAAAAGGCTTCAGATAACATGTGGCACACAACTGCACACTTGCTCGGGTTTATACTTTAATACACGAGGGTGCTGCAGAAGGATGAGGGAGTAAGGCTCTGTCCTTGTGCTCTGCTCTCTGCAGATAAATTAAAAGCAGAGCCAGCATTTTATCTCCCAGTAGCATGGAAGAGCCAGGGTGTGGCAGCTCTTGCAGAGGTGCCAGATGTGGGAAGAGGATGCAAAAGGCTCTGTTTACTTGCTGGCCCCTGTCGAGCTCTTCATGTTCAGCAAACAATTTGATAGGGTGCTATGGAAGTGCAAAGTATGATATCATTAATAAATAAAGGGCTGGTGAAATGTCACATTTTCAGTTTCCATTTGGGATAATCCTGAAATAAAATGGAGTGCCAGATACAGTCCAAGATGCTCTCCTTCCCTGCACAACAGAGCTACTGCTCTTTGCTCTTACTCAGGAAAAATAGAGGGGAAAAAAAAAAAAGTAAAAAAAAAAAGTGCTGAACAGCTTTAAAAAATTCAATCAAAATAATCTGCTCTTTGGAAAGGTGGTGGCTGACAGTAATTGGAAAATACTGTCTGACTCATTTATTAAAGTGAGATTCAGAGGCAATTGATTTAATAACCATTAGAATATTCTATTAAGGATATAATAGGTTGGCACAGCCCTATTTTTTATTAAGAGTTATAGGTAAGAAATAAGCAATGCTATGGAATTTTAGACAACTGCTGTATGGATTGAGACTAAAAATATGGCTTGCAAAATAGGTATAAAAGCAGCAACTATCGGGAGGAGGAATAGGAAAGTACATTACAGTGCAAATGAGTTAGCTGAATGATGAAAAAGAAACGAACCTTTAATATAAAGCCTGCACTTTTCCAAATCTAACAGAAAACCATGCACTGCATTCCCTGATGTGGTACATCGTTAAACAAGTCAGCACGTCCTTCACATTATGGATCCAACAACTCCACAAGGAAGGCAAGAACAAAGCACCCACTGTACAGCACAGAACTGCTGCTCACTGTTGCCCTTACATGGGTAGGATGTGAGTTGGGACATGGTTAAGACCTCGCACCATGGATGAGGATGGTTTACCCACTGCTGGTAGACAAATGAGTTTGATGAATGCAGAATTTCTGCATAAGTAAATTGCTTTTCATTTGTAATCTTTATTCAGATAGTGGGAAAATGTAAACATGAATCAATTCTAAATAAATGCATTTAATATTCATATAAATGTTTAATATTTACACAAATATTAAGTGCTTCAGTGGGGGTAGGTGGAATTTAATTGAGGTGTAGCCCATTACCTCAGCAACTAACTTGATAACCAGCTATAAAAGCAAACAAAACCAGTCTTCGTGCTGAGCATATACTCACATTTGGGGAGCCTTTGCAACACCTACCCATACTGCAGAGTTAGTGGGTTCCTTGTATGGCAGGTGAGATCCCTCCACCCGCATCCCTACTCGAGGTACTGTTTTGGACGATCCGGTCCAATTTGTGTTACCAACTCAATGCACAACTTGCTCATTTCACAGAAGGCCCTGACATTTCAATACACATTTTAAACAAGTGAAACCCTTTAAGCCTCCTCTAGACTGCATGTCCCATGTTTATGCTTCTTGCTCTTCAATAAAAACAAAACTAGAGCAGCTACAAGCAAATGTTCACTGGCTGACTTACACGCAGCTGTTAAGTTGGTAACCACTGGGGGCCCTCTTATATTGTCTGATCAACACTACAGTCATTACCAAGTACCAATTTGTAACAGTTTATAAGTAACTCTTTCTCTTATTCACCCTGGAGATTGTTCAGAAGGGTCCTTCTGCCTTTTACTCTGAATAAATCTATAGGCAAAGGTCCAAGGATGATGATGTCCTCCCAGTAAATCATCACGAGGCCGGGTCCATGCTTAAAAGCATCTGCTAAGAAGTAGCATAAACTCTGCCCTCCACATACAGCACAGCAATGAAATGGCCTGCAGACCCTGCATTTTTTTCCCAAGTCTAAAGCATGCAGAGCTCTCACAATCCCTGTGTTTTCTTTATATTTTTTTTTTTACCAAGCAAACCATGCCCCTAAACCAATTTCCCCTTCTCCGCATTGCTTCCACTCTTCCCCGAGTTAATTTTGCAGCACACATTTATAAGCTGGAGATCTGAGGAGTAAGGAAGGAACGCCATGGATGACAGCTAACCCCTCGGCTACAACATCTCACACTGAAAACCGGAGAAATACAAAATACACTGTACAAGACTATAATTTGCAGAGTACACAGCCGTTCATGCTTCCTAGTTTATAGTGCTGCATTTCTCTGCATACTTTTAATTCTACTGGCCACACACCCATACACTCATCAGCCTCTTGTGCCACTAGAGACAACCTTGTTCCTGCTCAAAATTCGGTCGTAGGGCTCGCTATGGCCAATAAGTGCACGACAAGTGTCCTCACCTGCTAAGGAGCACACAACACCTCTTCCAATGAAACGGTGCCTGAAGTCTCCAGCACCATGTTCATAATTTCTCCCTGACTGTAATAGTGCTTCTGTCATTTTCAACTTCTCAAATATTATCGCAAAACTCTCTCACGAAAAACACTATCCACCATGGTGTTAATTTTCGAAGCTGACATGAAAAGCATGGGAATACAGTGATAACGAAGGAGACACAGTAAAGGCAAAGCACACAGCTGAAATTTACAGCTGTGAGAAGAACCTGTCATGGAGAAGGGATTTTTTAAAGTCCTAACAGTTCAGTCCTGATGGGGCAGGATGGAGAACTGGATAGAAAGCCAGAAACACACCCATCTTTCTCCTGCTGTGTCTCTCCCCCTGCCCTTTCTCAGTTCAGAATTATTTTTGGGCAATGCTCTGCCCATGCCTGAGGAAGGAAGCGGACAAGACACAAGCCTGCACTCTTGATCAATTCAGCAACAACTGCAGCCTCCCCAGGGGAAAGTTGAGCCCAGGCTATGACTCTGCCTTGAAGGACACTGGCCAGCACCTGAAGGAAGAGGATGGGATACGCATGGTGCCGATGAGGCCAGGCCATGCAGCACCAGGTAGGAACCCTAATTCAACACGCAGGGAATAAATCCTTACAGCTCTCTGCAGCCTATTACTAACGCTACGGCAAAGGGTGCTGATTGATGGAGTGACAAAGAGCTGGGATCCACCTCCTCAATTAAAGTAAAAGTTCATCTCTCCAGGGCCAGATTTTGAAATTAGATCTGCTTAAGGGAAAGCCAGTCTACTGCATCTTTCATTCCACTGTATTTTTGTCTGAAGCAAGGGATGCATTTCACTTCACCAACTGTTCACTTTTTTGCTTGGTTGCACTCACTTTGGCTGCTTGTAAGTGAACTCTTCTTACCACATGTGCCTTCTATGTTCTATTAAAGCCGCGAATCGTCTGGCTTCAGTGAGGCTGGATGAAAATAAAAGGAGGGCAACTGGCAGGGTCTACTTCTTAATAACTGTCATGTTTTCAGCTCAAGGAAGAACGATTTAAATGCAGCAAATGCCCTCTCCATCAAGGAACAGCATTTTCTGGGCAACTGGCTACCAGGAGAGAGTTCAGGAATTCAGCAACAGGGCTATTCACCAACTGATGGGACATGCACAATTTGCTACTCCTTGTCTGTAACTGCACCAGGAAAAGGTAGTAAAATTTGTACAAAAAAAAAAGTCTGTGTTGCATCAGGTAGCTATACACGTTACAAGGTTACACTCCATCACTGCAATAAAATCCCATGTGAGAGCGCTTATTTTGGAAACAATTTTACCATGGGATATAAAAAGAAATTTAAATCGGTAGCAATAAGCTGAGTGGTATGAGTTATTTGTAGACAGATGATCCAGCTTGACTTTACCTTTTCAAAAAGCATTTGGTGCTCCCTGATTAAGAACTTGGAGCGTGATCCTTCAAACGCTGGCATAACTAACTCCTGTCTTACTATGCTCTTGTCTAGACTTTTTGTGGGACTAAAGTCTGCCAAAGGGTGCAAGGTCGAGCCCTCCATCCTTACACTGCACAGTGAGATACAGATTATCATCTGCATATTACAGATAAAGAAACCAAACCCCAGAGCTGCTAAATGTCTGGTTTTCCACCCCAAACAGAGAATGAAAACCCTCTTAGTAAATTCAAGTGGATGAAGAATCAGGTCCTGCTTAAACTGCTCATTTTTATGAACACAGTGTCAGCATTAAGGTCAGAATTAAGTTTTTCTTTGTTCTCTTCCATGAGCCTACTTCTTTCCAATAAGTTTTTTGGACAAAACCTTTTCTAGTAAAGTAAAATTACAATTTGAATGGCTCAGAGATTGCCTGAGCAAAGTAGTTATTAACAATTTAATAAAACTGTAGGGAGAAAAACTAATAAAAATGTCACATTTATATTCACAAGAATTAAGAAAAGCAACATATACATTAAAAAATTGGCTTTTTTAGCACTGTTCGTTTAATTTCAGTATTTTTGTTCACTGTTTCTTTTTCTTCTTCTTGCTTTCTGGTTGGAGAACCAGCTTTCTCTGTTATTTGATGTCAAAATACCTACCAGTAATGCCCACCCATCTGGGAGTTCTGAAACTGGTGAAAGTACAGGTATATCTACTTTTAATTATCGCACAAAGAAAACACAAATTGTTAAACTAGGAGAGCGTATTTTATGTTGCATAAACTAATGCAACCTGTTCTAAATTTAGGGCTACTGGGAAAACATCCTCTTGCATGGAGACAATCAAAACGTCAATATTAATTCCACATCACAGTGGACCAGCAGTAGAAATTATGTTTTGTACAAAACTCTCATCAGGTATTTCTTTTGTTCTGAGTATGCAGACAGGGTCAGAGTTGCCTTCCTTCTTCTGGCATGAAGCCACTAGATGTCCAGAAGATAAAGTCTCTAAATGCTAAAATACTGCTTAGCCAACCTACAAATAATTGCCTCCTTGCTCTTAAAAGAAGAGGAAGAAAAAAAGAAAACGGAGACTAGACTAGACTAGACTAGACTAGAATAGGGCTTTCCTGTGTTTTCCTGTATTACTGGATATTTCAAATGATAGCATAAAGAAATACCAGTGGTCCTTGTATTTTCTAATAAATCAGATAATTTTCTCCAAATCTGAATGCCATTACATGAGTCAAAGATTATTTGGCATCCTTTTACATAGGTGAGGGACACTTTGAAATGAGCAGCAATTGCTGGGATATTGATCCAGCTCTTAAACTCATTTAGGAGTGTATCAACTTCCTGCTTTCTTTCCTCTTAATCTCCATTTCCTTTCCCCCAGCCCTCAGAAAAATCACGGAGGAAGAAGTGGTTCAGGCCGTTAAGGCCCTCAGGTCTATGCTGATAACTGGGCACTTAATTAGATTATTTTCACCCGAGCAAACTGCTTTGCCAGTTACGGGGGATCTCCTTGTACAGCCACGTATTAAAATGGTAAAGCTCTATTTAATGTAAAGTATTATTTATATTGCTTGTCTGACTTAGTTTGCTTTTTAATTTAGGAAAGCATGAGAAAGCTCAATTTTAATTTGTACTAACCTCTCCCTAACTCTTTCTTTGATCCTGCTATAAAGGAAGCAAGCTGCTTTCAGCTCACATATCAGAAAAGGACCAGACTTCATTCTAACCCTACTCCACTCTCCTTCCCACTTTCTCTGCTGGTACTAACACTTCACACTGAGCTGAACAAACAGCTGTTGGGATTTCTGTATTAGAAGTTCTTTGTTTGTGGATAAGAGAATAATGAGGGCCAATTAGTTATTTTTCCTCTATTTGTTGCATGTTTGTGGGTTGGTCTTTTTTTCTTTTAAAGTCTAAATGCTACTTTTACAGATACATTCCAACTCCTTATCAAACCTAATTCCTCACTGAAGCAAAGACATAATTTCCCACTACGCCAGCAATTGAGGACTGGTGCCTAAGAACCTCCTCCCTCTCCAGTGAACTTTCAGTAGCAGAATTGGTGAAGTTAAGAACACGAAATAATAAGGGAAATAAAGGAAATACAAGAGAGTAGAAGAAACAGAGAAAATCTGTTGGAAATGAGATGTATCACTGACAGGCAAACACTGGTTGGGGAAGAAGAACAGATGTAGTAGCAATAATAATGAAAAAAGGGGGCAGACTGAAAAGGCTGATGGAGAAGAGGTGGCAAGCAGAAGCGGGACAAGGGCGTGAAACCCAGCAGAAGGCGAAGAGCCACGAGAAAGTCTCGATTTAACCCTCATTTGAAATTCACTGAAGAAATGCAGAGATGCATTCATTTCCAGACAGAGCTTGGGTAATTTAGCGCAGCTCCAATGGCAATAATGATAGATGTATTTTTACAGCCAAATGTCTCAAGCCAACAATGTTACCACTATATAATTAATAACAATAAGCAATTAAAAAGAACAGCAGGTTACAAGTATAAGGCATCAAACTATATTACCAAAGGAAAAAAATACAGCACTATTATGAGAAAAATAAATGTATAGGCTGTCAGGTCAGTGCATATCCTCTCTAGATAAAACTTCTAGAGCTGGAGAAAAATGTGGCGTGACATTAAATGACTATGAGGTGATTAACATCACTGAAAAACCAAAAAACACTTGCAAGACTCTGAGGAAATCTGAAATGTGATATGAAAAACATGCCTGTAACAGCAAGAGAGAGGTGGCTGACCACTGTACGGCTTTAGCTTTTTACTATGACATACTCTATTAAATAACTTACAAGACTGCATTTGTCGGCTGAAATACTCTGCAAAAGGCCTACTGAGGTGTCACTGTGTGCATGTTAATTTAAATAAGAGGAGGTAGGGAAAAAAGAGGAACCCAAGAAGAGTGGTAGGAGGATTCAAGCCACACTCAGCAGTAGCGCGGAGGAAGGGTCAAGAGACGCAGGGTTTTGCTGGGGTTTCTTCCACCCCCTCTTTCCCCGGCAGTTTGGGCAAGTGCCAAATTCTCCCTCTCTTTCACACACGTACACATCCCCCTCCCAGCCGCCTCAGC
>NW_010176620.1:36937-67978 GCF_000695765.1 Mesitornis unicolor | reverse complement strand
GGTCTGGGATTCTGTGATTCTGTGAAATGGTAACATTACATTTTCTGCAGTGTTATTAATTAAGCAAAATCATCAACACCACTAAAAAAACCCCATCAAATTCTATACATCAGCACATAGAAAGAGTAGACCAGACCAAACTGCCACGATGAAGGAGGGTGCAAAGCTATACTTGCTTTAAAAACTTTACATGCTAATTATTTTGCAGAGCTCCCTTTTCAGCTATATTAAGTGCATCGTTCACTTCTCCTCCCTCCTGCAAATGCTTCATGGTGCGTGTTCATCTTAACTTAGATTTTGCCGTTCACACTCAGCCAACCCTCTTTTTCTCCCACACATACATTTATGTGAGCCAAGGGGTATCGGTCCCCACAATGTGATCTTCCTTCTTCTTGCTATGTCTTGAGAAACAGTGAAATAATTATCAGCATTGTCCCTAAAGGAGTCACCCTGGAACATGAGCAACCCCAATAGAAATGAAGGGGGAGCTCACATCTTGGAGCTTTCTGAATACTCAGGTGAACATACCGTGTGAAGTATGTTCAGATTCTGTACCTTAGGCCATCAAAGTGACCCAGCTCAGTAATCCTGCTCTAAATTCCAGTTTCCTATATGTCAGTTCCCAGGAGGTAGATATACTGAAGAGAGAAGGAAATAATTCTTTTTAAAGAAAGAAAAAAAATAAATTATGTTCTTAACAATATTACCAGCACAGAGACAGGGTTTTGAAGATATTTGGAGAAAGATTTGATATTCCAGATGCTCTTGTGAGATAAACCCTCTAAGCTCTTTTAGATCAGTCATTTTCTCTAACAGCTAAGCCATCAGAATTTGGGGAAGCTCAGACTTTGATGCCCATTTAGGAAAACCATGATAGATGATATTTAGTACTTTGTAAGTCAGACTAGATTATCACGGTGATTCCTGTCTAGTTTTAAAAACCTATTGATCCACTGGTGTCAGCTCTGCAGAAGACAGCAAGCAGAAGCTTTCAAAATACTTATAAGATGGGAACTATTGCTAACTCTGATGCTGCAAAATGCCAATATCACGATGCATCTCTTGACAAGAAGAAAATTAAACTCCTGCTAATTAATACATTAATTTTAATTGGATTTTTCACAAGGCATATAGTAATCAGATTCTGAAAAGATGACTGAACACATCCATATAGGAAACAACAATCTATCATGCTAACTTCATCTTGAAAGAGTTAAGCTATTAATACAGTTTTCTCTTCCGAGGAACCTTTCTAGCCAAGTTTTGCATACAGTGGTCCTCTGGGCTTGGGATAGTTTTTAAGCATATACTAGTGAAGACAGTCAGCAGAAAAGCTTTAACAAGAGTAGGAATTAAGCCTTGTTCCAGTGCAGCTTAAATAACATTGTGAATAGGTCACATACATCATGAAAACCAGCCAGGAAATATAAGAACTTGCAGCCATCCAGAGACTGATTAATAATTCAAATAAGCAATCTCTTTGCATAATAGCACTTAGGGAACATTATAGACACAGACCCCATTCAACAGCTTAAACTGGGCTCTAGATCAAGAAAACATATGCAAAACTGCAGGGTTGCTGCCTGCAAAATCTAGCCAGTAATGCTACTGGCATTGAGCTATTTTTGATGCCTATGAGCCTGAAAGTGCAGTTTTTTCTGGTTTAGGAAAAATAATAACTCTGTAAGCAGCTCTGCTTCATTATAATTCTCATAGGATGAGTTTTTTAAAAGGCAAAGATCCTGGCAACTATTATACTTTTAAAAACAGCAACAGTTTTATTCATTCAGCTCTAGTCATCCACTCTGTAACTAAAACCTATCTGCCTAAAATATCCCCATTGGATCCATAAGTTACTGTACCTTTCCTTAAGCTGTTAGGCAGCTGCTGTGTTCTTCTCACAGGATTCCTGTTCTCAGGCCCAGGCTCTGGATGACATGGTAAAACAGGCACAAGCTGAGAATAACCAGTGGAGAATCTGATCTACAGGATTGCTTGGGATTACTATTTTGGAATGAGATATGCCAAGAAATCAAGAGACCTAGCTTATACCTTTGTATATTGTCACAAAGACAATATAATGGCCTCTACTGATGATCATCCTTTTTTATCAAGTGAAATCATATCGTTTGTAGGCTTCCCTCTTCCCATTCAATATATAGTTTTGCATATTTTTTTGGCAATTTAGTGATACCGTACGGCACTGCATACAACCTCCACCAAGGTTCAGGTAGCCTCAAGCACCATAATTACAGGAATGCAGAGGTACACAGGGTAATCAGAAGGGAAAAATAGAGCTCTCTTTCAGGCAGAACAACTACTAGTGTTTTTCCATAGAACTGAGAGTCCCAATCCAGCCGTCATACAGCCACTGCCTTCTACTTTATTCTGGGAACAGTACAGGAGACTGTTGGAGAGCAGCAGCAGAAGCTGTGTTCTTTGCCATGCAGGAACTCATCTAAGAGTGGCCACACAGAGATCCTTTGATGTGGACAGCACAGGACGTTTAAGAAAACAACACAAACAAAACCACAAATATGAACAATGCTTCCCCAAGTAATAGCATCCCTATTTTTGGCAGCTTCTAGATCTCCCAGCTAATAGCCTTTGGCAGATTACTTCTTGCTTCTTTATTTTGATAACTTTCATCTATTTAACTTTTTTTTAAACTAATTTATCCCTCCTCAAATATATTTTCCAAGCTGAACAGCCTATGCTATGTAAACTTCTGTCATACACAAATAATTTCAAACTTCTCATCTTCTTCCTTCCTTACCCTTCTCTAGAAAATCCTTATTCAGTTATTTCTGAGATAAGGTTTTCAGAATCATACACCTTTCCCAAGATACAGGTAAACATATGAAGTACCAGAGTGATGAATCTAACACAGACTTTGCCTTCTTGAGCACATCTGATCATTGACAGGTTATCCTGAGAGCTGTTCCATGAGCTTCTTTTCCAAGTGGTATTATATTACTAACTGGCACTGGACCTTTTACTGTCTGCTTCTTTGACTTGACTTCCCTTCTTCTTCACCACAAAAGCACACAAATGTCTTTGCATTTATTGACACTGGGCTTTATCTGCCCCTTTTATCACTCAGTGACATGCGATCTGTCTGTGGTGAAACTTCGACTACATCAAATAATTGCATACCATCATAAAAATCCATTCAGCCTTTTTTCTGCACGATTTATGAATATTTTGAATAAGCCCAAACAATCTGCACATGTAACTTTCATCTACTGTGAAAACTCACTTTTAACTTCATTCATCTTTAAACCTAAGGAAGGACTGGATGATATACCCAATGGCAACTTGGGTTCTTAATTTCTTTCAAATAATTTGGTTAGCAACTTTGCCAAAGCTTTTCAGAAATCCAAAATATGCAACCGCTAGTGAATTGCCTTTATCTTCATGTTTGTAAATGCCTCCAAAAAAAGGCTAATGAATGTATGAGGTACAAATCCTGCTTCCAAAATGATACGTACCATTAAACCACTGTTATCCACGTTATCTGACTTGTCCCTTATAAAGAGCGGCTCTAATTTGGGAATTCCCTCTAGGCTTCTCACAGTGAACACCAAAGCAAATAATTCATTTAGCTTTTCTGCAAAGACCTTATTTTCCTTGAGCACTCCTTTTACATCTTGATCATCTATCAACCTTATAGACCTTCAGGCAGGCTTCTTGCCTCTGATGTTTTTGAAAAAGTTTTCATTATTAGTTTTTATGCCTTTAGCAAGTTATTCTTCAAAATTGTTTTTGTCCTCTATTATTATAGCTTTGCATTTAACTTGCCAGAGTGTACTGGGGTTTTTTTCATTAGTTCATTTGGGCAAGACTTCAAAGGGTGTCCTTTTAATGCTAATGGCCTTCTTCAGTCTAATAATCCCCTTTGCTAACTTCTCATGCGACCTTTTATAAAGTTGTGGAGTTTTTCAAATAGGGATAATATGCTTACTCTCTAATGGTAAAGCTGCAAAAGTGCATTCCCACAATGGTTATTTTATATAGCTGCCATGTCACCTGAAAGTGTTATTTTGTTCTGTGTTGCCCTTTTAGCTACTGCTTTTAGTTTTCTTTCCATTTTATGTAGTGTTCACACCTTTCAAAAGTATGTGCCAATCTAAGGAATTTTTGGCTTTTGTACTCCACCAGGAATGATAACTTTGAGCATGTTTATATTTATTATTACAGAATGATTCTTTGACAGTTTCATCTTCAATCAGGACTTAATCCTTGCGCAGGGATAAATAAAAACATCTAGTCTTCTCTTTTGGCCTCTCTGATTTCTTGCTTCAAGACGACGTCCTTTTTAAAGTGTATAAATGCACTCTCCACGTCACATTTGATCACAACACTTAATCAGTCCCCGCCATTACATTCTTCATTGCTTCTTTGGAAACTTCAAGCATGCCATTATAAAGATAGCTACTGCTACCATCTCATTTTGGCATGAAATTTTAACACATAGAGATTGTTCAGTACTTGTTGATACAATTCTGCCACACACACTCCTTTTTTTCCTTTTCCCTTTTTTGCTTCTGAGCTTTCCTTTAACTATAATGTCACTCCTCCACTGGCTTAGTTTCCTCTGCTATTCGTGAGTAATTTTGCACTGCAATTCCAGTGCTCACTGATTGAGATGCTATTATGTCAATATGCTCATTTAAAATCAGCATTTCACATTACCCATCTTCATCATGTACATTGGGCTAATTGTCCACTGGCTGGGTAAGCCTCTATTACAGCTATCTTGCACCAGTAGAATAGCATGAACAGACATAGTTAGGTCAAACACTTGGCCAGCTGTCTGTAAATCATTTTTGAATACTAAGAGCTCTTTTGTGTTAAATAAAAAAGCCCTGGCAGTGACTTTGCCCCTGCATCTTAAAAGGCAAATGCAATCCCAGGCGGAAAATTGAGCTACATGAACAAAGGGCATGTTCTCAATGCTGTCTGAACCAGGGAAAATAAAATGGATCAGCTCATTCCAGGCATTTCCACTTGCATCCTGTGAGAAGCCCCATCTCTAAGAATCTCTGGCAAGAGTCAGCTGCAATCGAATGCTGCATCGCACAGGAGCTCATTGTCCTCAGTGCTCATCAGTTCAGCTGCAACCATTCACTGAAGCAGACTTCTCAGTGACCTTGACTCTGACACCTTGACTTGGGGGAGGATCAGAAGCAAAGTGGAAAGTTTTCATAACTGAATGAAAAAAAAATCTCAAGCCCTGTGTCTCACTGAAAAACAGAGAAGGGGAGGAGAAACATGGAACCAGAATTACTGAGGAGGAGCTTAACCACATCTCCCAGATTCAGGGAAACTCTCAACAAAGCACTGAGCATGTCGGCCACTCCTTGATTAATGCTACATAAAATAATTAATAACAATTTAAACCCCTCCTCTCCCCAACGCAAATGCTAAAAGAGGAATTTGAGAACTTCACAACTGTAAGTATCACGGAAAGTAGAAGCAGAAAGAAGATGCAAGAGAGCAAGAAAAGAATCCATAGTGAAACTCTCTTGTACACTCAGACCAAAAAACCCCTATGTATTATATAAAAGGGATCTTTCCGCCATTGACAAGGGGTAAATTCTTTGAAGAGATGGCTCTGATTCATCGGCAGGGTGCTGGCAGATGCCCCTAGAAAAATAGAGAACATGGCTGTACATCTTCAAAAACTATTTTAGGAGACACTATTTCCTCAGAGGGATATTTGAGTTGCGTTCAGCCCCCTAGGCATGTCCCAGGAAAATACAACCATGTTTTGATGGTAGAGAGGATACTAAAGCTTTGATGGATAATATTTTGATCCAAGGTAAAAAAAGAGGAGTTTGACTAAAGGCCTTAAAGAGCTGTGGAAAGAGTCAGAGCTGCTGAGCTAAAACTAAGAAAGCAACAACGCAAGATCCATGTAGTAGCAATAAAACACCTGGAAGAAAAGATAAGGTGTACAGTAGATCACTGCAAAGTGGCGGTCATAACTAACATGTCTGCCCCAAACAAAAAGCTGCAGTACAAACATTTCTCAGAATGGCAAACTAGAGAAAAGAAAAAAAAACAAAACCCAAACCAAACCAAAACAGAACAAAACCCCCAAATATGTACCTGATTTAGATGTTTAAAGCAGCAACCTGCAAATGCCACTGCACACAGAAACCCCAACTCACAGGATGCAATAATTAATACAACATTTGAGAAACTGAAAGAATTAACTGAAGGGGTAGTTATCTAGAGATATGATAGTGAACCACACAGTAATTAGTCTACAATGATTCCCACAGGTGTTTGAGTGAAATGGAGCACAGCTTAGAAGTGTCAGGTACACACAAAAACTGACCATCATTGTGTTGAAACAAATGAGATTTTGGCTTTAGTCTCTGGGATTAAAATGTTTCATTCTCTTTGGGAGGTGAATTTTAGCTGAAACTTCCTGCACTAGATACTATCATTACCAAGTGGAGACAGCAGAAAAACCCAACCAACCAACCAACGAAACCACAACCCGTGTCAGATATGATACAATTAGCACATTGAGTAAGAACAGAGAAATTTGGTAGCTCTAGACACGTTCCCTGGAGAGTCTACAGTATTTGACAAAAAGACAGTGAAGCTAGATTATGAACATGCCAATGTGATCAAAACAAAACCAACCAAAAAGCCTGTCTAGTTTAGATGAAACACGGCTTATAATGCTCCAATTATAAATTTGCCTTTGTAAAAAATAAAGCTATTAGCAGAGGGTGGCCTGAACAGCACACCCCTTCCATGACGACCACTTCAAGAAGTTCATAGTTTCAGGTGTCAACGATTCCTAAGATATTACCAGAGAAATTACATATTCACTTTTATATATACACAAAGATATACATGTAGGCAGTTTGCCTGTTGAAAAAATACCAAAGAGAAGAGGCAAAGATCACAGATTAATTGGAGATGAGAAGGAAATCTGTAGTCTCTATTCGACTGCCTCAAAAGGGAATTAACTCCATGTAAACCTTTCCAAATAAATATCTGTCACAAAACCCTCCAGCAGTAAAGATTCAGAATCTCCTGTAAATAATATATTCAGGTGTTACTTTACCTAGCAGAAATATAGAACATATTAATACATCAAGAAATATGTTTACTCCAGAACAAACTGGAAGTAGGTCTGTTAAAACTGAGTGAAAGAAACTCGGGAATTCTTCTCAACTGTTACTCCCATTCTCACAAGACTGCTTATCAGAAAATACCACAGCTAACAAACTGATCATGCACATCACATTCATTTCTGTCAGCAGATTCCCAGTGTATTCATATTTAACAATGAGTAGAGTTCAATAGGAATACTTTTAAACAGTTTATATGAAATATAATGTTAGCTAGAGTACTAGTAACACTTACTATGCTGGCCCAACAGTAAGATGGGAAATAGAGTCAAAATCCTTGCACATATAAGCAAGAGCTACAGAATCAGACACTGATTGTATATTGCATTGTTAAAATATGTCCTAGCACTAGTGAAAGAAAGGTTTCCCCTACTACTGATTTCCTCAACAGAGAACTAAGAATTACACTTGCAATACTAAAAAGTTACACTTTAGTCAATAAGGACTTGCAAGATAGAAGTGATACAGGGCATTTTTACAATGTCAGCAAACTGGCACAAACACAAACATTACGACAGAAAGCAGCCGCAGGGTTATCATAGTTGAACACATACTGCATAGGAAGAGGTAATAATATGTCTTCTAATTTCAGGAGGAGAGAAATAAGAGGCAGCATGTTGGCCATTTTGTCTGAGAAGAACTCAGAATAACATGCACTATATTAGGCTGAGAATTATTGGCAAAAAATGATGTCTGATGATAGCAGCTTTGATGTCTGAGAGAAAACCACCAGGTACAAATGACAACCCAGGATATCTGAGGGGCATCTGAACATCACTTCCTAGGAAATTGTTAAAATTCAATATTGTGTTAACAATTATTCATTACTATTGTGTTGTTTAGCTGGGGAAGGAAGTTTAAGAGCTCCAACAGTAAAATGGAGCCAGGTAGTGTGTTATGCTACGGATCTCATTACCCTATGTTAATCTGTTGTGACTCCATATACCAGATGATGCAGACCTCAGCTGATTTGTTTGGCTCCAAGTGATTCTGAGCAATACCAAACCTAAACCCACAGCCCTTCCAAACATTTATTAACATCCAAACGGGCTTCAGCTGGAATGAGAATCAGCTTATAATTCTCCAGTGAGACATATTCCACTTTGCTGCCCCAATTTATTGCAGGAGCAGGGGAGATGATGAGAGAAAA
This sequence comes from Mesitornis unicolor, assembly GCF_000695765.1. NCBI lineage: Eukaryota > Metazoa > Chordata > Aves > Mesitornithiformes > Mesitornithidae > Mesitornis > Mesitornis unicolor. The sequence goes on along the minus strand of NW_010176620.1, from coordinate 59,671 downwards.
GAAGAATTTTTGAACAGAAAACAATAGCTTCCAGTCATTCAAATGTTAGATTAGATAATACTACTTGTGGGCTTATAGTATAAGAAGGCTAAATGTACAATTTTGATGTGAAACTCTCACAAAATCTGTCATTATAGTTTGACATTGATGTCAAAGTATATCCAGTATCACATTGATGATAATACTAATAACGTCATTTCACAAGACGAGTGGATGTAGAGCCTCGAAGATTGACACAATTTGCAGGACTGACAAAAAGAAAATTTATGCCAAACTCCAGCAAAGTACACACATCTCGATCACTAGCTGCATTTTTCTTAATGTGGAGTTGTCTGGTGAAGGATGTAGCACTGCCAAAGGCAGAAAGGATGGGAGGTCACTAAAGCAATGCTTCCATTAGGGAAAGTTGCAAGCTCTAAAGTATCAGTTACAGGTTTCTAAGTCTTTGTTTTGATGGAACCAGAATGCTTCTCTCAAAATATGACACTGCCTTTTTAACCAGGGACACTAAAAGAACAAAGATCCTGATTTGCGTCAGTACAAATTTCAGGGTAATGAAGAAAGTTAGGGGTCAGATGTGCAGCACATGGAGCACTCCCACATCACCACACTTTGAACATGGCTCCTGCAGTCAAAACTACTGTCCTTGAGAGTATAGTTAAGATTTTGTCCTAGAAAAGTCCTAGAAAAGAAGTAGGTTGAATGACAGCATTGACTCTCACCAGTCTAAACAGCATCTGAAGATAACACCAGTCAGTCAGAGCATCATGCAGAAAAGCAGTGACAGAAGGCCTATGTCAAGCATTAAGGTCTGAATTGCATCTTTGAAACACATGAGGAGTGGTCTGAAGTGGTAAGAACGTGTGTAAGAGTCTCCTGACAGGGATGAGCTCAGTACCAGAATGGGAGAAACAGAAGGTGAAAAGAAAGTCTGTGAGCACAGGAGAGGGCTGAGCCTGTACTCTTTGGAAATGATGATGGGAAAACCTAGAGAAACCACTTAGCTGGGTAATACAGTCAACTCTAATGAGTTAGAAATTATCAGGGAGAGAATGTGTTTCTCTTCAACTGGCTATGCTAGCCTGCTTCACAGACCACTCAACATTCAACCTCTCCTGCTTTCTAGGATCTGGGTTTATCAGCAGAAAAAGCAACAACTTGGAGCTTGGATCCGCTCAGTCCTTTTCCCCGGGTGAAGCTGTATCTCCTCCTGCAGCAGTGAAGGTATGTGATGTACTGAGGTGAGTCCCCCCTGGTGAAGGATATCCATCTGCCGCTAAAGACCGATAATAGCACTGAGCCAGAAGAGTGTACCTTCAGTACGTTTGGAAGCAAGTAGAGACATTCTTTTAATGAGGAGGAACGTAGTCATCTGCTGAAGAATCCAGAGTTACATTGACTTGTAGGACAAATGTTAATTAATCTTCCTGCTTGCACACCCAAGCTTACCTGTACTGAAAACAAGGCCTCCTCAGAGACAGGAAGATTGGAAACATGCACTTTTGTCCAAGTCTAAGCCTGCACATGGGATCTTAAAAACCCTTCTCAGAACTGTAAAAGGTGTCATTCAGCCTTAAATATCCCCACTGCAGTATTATGTTTACTCATCCTTTCTTATTATTAATTTTGTTGTCAGCAGATACCTGCAAAGCCCACAGGCAGTCTCTTTCCACACCAGTCTGCAGCAACAGCAGACTGCCATCCTCTATCAGTTAATTCATCAGCTCTTGTGGCAGATGTCTGTGTGGTGGATCTAAAGGTTCCAGCCTAGCAGATGACTCAGATTTCAGCAAGCTGGGGCTTCATTTCAGCTGTATGTTTTGCTTTGGATCAACAAAAACTTTCACCCAGAATAGTATTAGAAGTATGCAAAGGTTGCAACATCAAGCACTCCAAAATCAGGAATGGAAACAGAATAGTCGCCTATACAGAAATATATTAAGATTTTGATATATGTGTGAAAGGAGGTGAAAATTAATGAGCAGACCACAGGTAAGTGGTTTCTGGTTTTGCTTTTGGTTTTTTTTGGTCAGGTCTCCCATGTGCTCAGAGCACAAGGTGAATAGTGTCTAGCATAGGAATCATTTGCATGTAGGCCTCCAGCTTCAATGACAACAGGAGTTGAAAACTGAAAACAGGCAGAACAGAAGAAAGATGGATGTGGGAAGACAAAGTACAGCATTGCAATGACAGCGTCTGAGAGCACTGCACTCCAGTTCTGCATTTTCATTTGGCGGAGGCAAATCACTTGAAACAGATTCTGCTCAAGTGGTCAGTCACTGGAATGCCTTGTCTTCTAGGTCCTAAGAACTCCAAATGGCAGAAATAGTCTATCCCAATCTTCCTTAGAGAAGGAAGGGGTAAAAATGAGACAGTGAACTATCAAGCCTTGATGAATGACATGAAACAAATCTGATCCCAGACATCTTAAATAATCTGTCTCAAATGACGAGGTACTTCTGATCATAACTGTCTCTGCCTCTGTTTCCAATCCATACAAGGTTCACCTGTCTGTCTGTCACAGGAATCCCAAAAAGTATAATTAATGAATGTTTCTGAAATGCTCCCAGGGTAGCAACGAGCAAAACAAAAAAGCCCACAAAGAGATTAACAATTCTACCCTAAGAGCAGTATCTGAATAGTACACAGTAAATACAGGGCAGGGCTACACAATGAACACTGAAGCTAAAACACAACACTGAATAGCTGCTTATTATGTGAAAGTTTTCATTTGGAGAAATCAGTGAGAGAAATCTAGCCGAGAGACTGAGATGAGCCCCTATGATTAAAGGCCATATCACTATGCACATACTCAAAGGGACTGAGCTGACACTGAACACACCACCCTAGTTCACTTATTAAAACTGTTTTAAAGAGTGCATTTGCTCATCAGGAAAAGTGCTGAATGGTCACATGAAACCTGTCCAACAATCAAGCAGTTGCTCTATCTGTCTCTGAGGCTTCGTGTTATCCCAGAGATAAGGACTGTTTGGTCTCCATAGACCATCCATATCCTGAGCTTGCCAGCGCTGAGCACTTGATTCCTAGAGTCCAAAACATTTAAGCACCTATTCAACAGTAAGCGCACAAGGAACACTGTTGAATTCAATCAGATTGTTCATGTTTAAATCTAGCTGTGCATATATGCTTTATTAGCTTCCTTACCTAGGCTATAGACATTCATTCTCCAAACAGCTCTCTACGTGAAATGTATTATCATGCATTATCATGCCTAAGCAGAACTTCCTGGGCACACAGTTCAGCTGTTGGAACAGCTCATATGAACATCCTTTGACGTACTTCAGACAGAAGTCAGCTGAGCTGGTTTAAACAGTACATTCATGTTCTGAGCTAATTCTGCTAACCTGCTTCAGCATAGACAGGGGAACCACTTACACATGTCATCTGCTGGAGAGGTGGGAAGGCAGTGATGTCTGGCATATGGGCAGGGAAAGGTACTTAAAAACAGGACTATCTTCAGCCAACAGCACATGATCTAGAAAAGCAAGTCTGTCACTTCAGTCTCATCTGCAAGACACAACTAGAAACAGCTGAGAATATCCCCTTACTTCACATAAGCCAACACAATGACAGTGACTTACCATCAGGAGCAATTGTTTCAAAATCAGTGACACAGAGATCAAAAGCTTCCTATTCCTATACAGGCATCTTGGCCTGTATTAAAAACAGTGTGACCAGCAGGTCCAGGGAGGTGATTATCCATCCCCCTGTACTTGGCACTGGTGAGGCCGCACCTTGAGTACTGTGTTCAGTTCTGGGTCCCTCACTATAAGAAGGATGTTGAGATTCTGGAGCGTGTTCAGAGCAGAGCCACAAGGATGGTGAGGGGTCTGGAGAACAAGCCTGATGAGGAGCGGCTGAGGGAACTGGTGTTGTTTAGCCTGGAGAAGAGAAGGCTGAGGGGAGACCTCATCACCACCTCCAACTGCCTCAAGGGAGGTTGTAGAGAGGTGGGTGCTGGTCTCTTCTCCCAGGTGATGGGGGATAGAACAAGGGGAAACGGCACCAAGCTGTGCCAAGGGAGGTTCAGGTTAGAGATAAGGAGGAAGTTCTTTACTGAGAGGGTCGTCAGAAGCTGGAACAGGCTGCCCAGGGAGGTGGTGGAGTCACCATCCCTGGATGTGTTTAAAGAGCGGGTAAACGAGGTACTTAAGGATATGGTTTAGGGGGTAGACAGGAACGGGGTTGGACATGATGATCTCAGAGGTCTTTTCCAACCGAGCAATTCTGTGATTCTGTGTGATTCCTCTCTGATTTCTTGACCCATCCACTCTCTCCTAAAGATGATTTGGCCATTCTGGAATTTGCAACACTTTAAAAATAAAATAATCACACTTTGTAAAAGCCAGAACAGAGAACCACAGGTGCTTTAGTTTATTTTTCTATGGTAACTACAGTAAATACTTAGTCTTGGAGTACTCAGTGCTGGAATCACTGTAGCTACGCCACTGTGTGCGCGCCTCATATCCACTTCACTTATTTCTGTGTCAGTCATCCTCTCTCCTCCAGAATGAACTTTTTTCAAAGGAAACAGCTTATCTTCCATACTGCAGCAGCAGAAAAAAAATCCTCCTATACAGCAATATTTAAAATGTGGTTTTATGCTCTTATGGCAGCTAATTTTCCTTAAATGATTTAAGGGAATGAGTATATCGAAAAGGCCTGCACTGAGCCATTCTGCAATAGCAACATGAGGCTGAACTTCTCTGCTTTAAAAAATCCAATCTCCTGTGGACAGCTCCTCACAGCAGATTTTGTCTAGAAGAGGACAGATGAAGGTTATTTTTTATTACATTATTTTGCAGGGAATTTTGCTTTGCATTTTATTTCATTTCATATTCCTCAGTGTGGGGAGTCTTCTGGTGAGGAGAGGGTGGCAGGACAGATGTGTTCAAACGCATAATCCCTGATCTGTCACAGTTTGACAACAGCCTCCCTGCTACTGGTTCACCTGTGCATGCAGCCAACCATCTATCACGCATTCTTCATCTAAAAATTACACTCTACACTTGGAGAGCAGTTAAAATCTTTAGCAGCCTGAAGTGATTCAAAGCAGGGTTTTTTTCTGGCACTCTTTCAGGAAGGGAGGGGTGGGGGTTTTTTTGTCTGAATTTCTTCATGGACCCAGTCAATGCTAAAGCACGATGGCACACATACAGTCCCATGCCCTTTCTCTGAGGCAGCTGGCATGTTTCCTCCTTTTGTCCCTGCAATTTGGATATGGTTTGTTCATACAAGTTTTACTGGGACTAAGAACCTGGTATTTCCTGAAAAAAACCCCCCGATAATCCCTTGCACTGCACTGTATGGCTGAGGTTCTCTAAAGCTGTCAGAAAGGCTGGTATTGACTAGAGGATGGTAAAACCGGACAAGAAGGTTTTTTGGTGAGTACCTAATTCACTGAGAAATGAAACTCTGAAGAACCACCTGAACTTTGCTAGTAGTTTAATTCAAAAAAAGCTTCCTAAATAGTATTAAAAAAAAATTAAATAACCTTGAAAATGAAATGTCACATTTGTGTTTGAAAGGTTCCTTTTTCTTTCCCTCAGAAGGAAATGAACTGGAAATGGTTCATCTCAGGTTGATCACTAAGGAGGGGTGGGAGACAGAGATGGAGGAAAAAAAGACTTCCATGTCAGACCAACTCTGACCAAACTCTTCTTTGATTTTTCATTTTAGCCCCACAGCAAATAAATTCATTCTTCACCCATATTGCAGCTGGAAAGTACCAGAGTTTTCAAAGCTTCCCAGGAATGGGACAAAGCTGAAAAGATTATTTTTTTTTCCCAGGAATAGCTTTATTTTACTGACAGTGACTTTTAATAGTGCCAGGATTTGTTGCTTTGCTAGTGAGAAACACCACCCTATGGTCAACCTTCTTGTAATGTTTAAGGATCTCCTTATTCTTGGGGGGAAAAAAAAACACTCGGGCTGTCTGTAAAGCTCCTTTCTTTGCTTTCCATCCTCATCACTCATACAGCAGAGCTTAGGAGCCTAGGTCACAGTACAATGCTAGGGGCCTCACAACAGAATAGAAAGACAAATTCTATGCCAAACAATTAGCAGTCTAAGAAAATATTTTCCATGAAGTTGGATTCCATGCCATATGTAAGGACCTTATCTCTCCCTGGGCGGAGAACGGCTCGAGAGCAGTCCTGAGGAGAAGGATTTGGGGGTGTCAGTTGATGAAAAACTCAACATGAGCCAGCAACGTGCACTTGCAGCCCAGAAGGCCAACTGCATCCTGGGCTGCATCCAAAAAAGTGTGGCCAGCAGGATGAGGGAGGTGATTCTGCCCCTCTGCTCTGCTCTGGTGAGACCCCACCTGGAGCACTGCATCCAGTTCTGGGGCTCTCAATATAAGAAGTACATCGAACTGTTGGAGCAGGTCCATAGAAGGGCCACAAAGATGATCAGAGGGCTGAAGCACGTCCCCTACGAGGACTGGCTGAGAGAGTTGGGGTTGTTCAGCCTGGAGAAGAGGAGGCTGCAGGGGAATCTTATTGTGGCCTTTCAGTTCCTGAAGGGGTCCTGCAGGAAAGCTGGGGAGGGACTTTTTACAAGGGCAGTTAGCAACAGAATGAGGGGTATGGCTTTAAACTGGAAGAGGGCAGATTTAGACCAGATATTAGGAAGAAACTCTTTACTGTGAGGGTGGTAAGACACTGGCACAGGTTGCCCAGGGAAGTTGTGGATGCCCCCTCCCTGGCAGTGTCCAAGGCCAGGTTGGATGGGGCTTTGGGCAACCTGGTCTGGTGAGAGGTGTCCCTGCCCATAGCAGGGGGGTTTAACTGGGGGAGCTTTAAGGTTTCTTCCAACCCAAACCATTCTCTTCTATGATTAACCTATCTTCCTGCTTAAACTCTCTTCTGTACTGATATTACTACTAGCTGGAATATAAAAGTCCAATTAAGAAGTACTGGAAGAACCAGGAGTTAAATTAAAGGAGCTCTTATCCTATACATGTTGTAGCCAAGGGTAAGAATCCTCTTTCTTTATTATAGCAAGGCAAACTAGGTCCTTTTTCACACTAACAGAAAAAAAAAGATAGCAAAACTTTAGGGAATTTAAGATACAAATGCCATGTCCATAATGGGAGGCAAAAAGACAGGACAAATACCATGAATTCCATGTAGGAACAAAGAATAATTATAAAAACTTCTCTTATTTTTTTTGGCAGTGATATTTTCCTACCTATCTCTATCTTTGTTCAGCAGTTTTTCTTAGGTGTCGTGTTCAATAATCCTTCTGCACTTTGATGTCAAACATTCAATAGCTGTCTGCCTCCCTCCCACTCATCTTCTTCATATTCTCTAAAATTCATCTCTGATTAGCTAAGATTTCACCTTCAAGAACACCTCTGCTTCTCTGAGTGAGCTCAAGTATGTGCGTGTGTGTTTCTATAATATTTGCAAATATCCCCCTCCTGCTCTGCACACTACACAGCAACCCCTGCCGTAGCTCTGCATTAAACATCAATGCCGTTCAGTAATTCAATTTGGGGGGCCTGCTGTTTTGAATCCAGCTCAAGACATCACAAGAGCAGCTCGATTGAATTTAGACCCTGCCTTCAGAATTATCCCATATTTCATCTGAGCTGAACTTCATTTCACTTGCTCTCTCCACTCTGATGCTTCCTGTGACAAAGGACACAAATGTTCCCTGATCTTGTGTAGTGGGGGTAGTGTTTGCTTCTCTCCTATTTTGCTATGCAGCTGGATCAAGCCATGTCGCAGTTATGGGCATCCTGCACAACCCTGCAACAGGAGGGAGTTGGTACCTCAGTGAGTGGCTGTTGTGGCATCACCTTTCTGCACTCACCGGATCGTTGTACATCTCAATGATGAGCTGTTTCACTCCGTGCAGTGTGGGATGAGCCCAAGGAGATGGATTTGCCCAGTGCCGGTTTAAATCAAACCCCATCAGGGAGCACCTGCACACACAAAAAAACAACATATGCAAAGTGTATATATATGGGCTGCAGCCTCTTCCAGCTTCAGCTGTAGAATGAGGGATATATTGTGCAGCTGATGTATTTAAACAAGTTATTCTTATAACAAAACAAAACACCACCAAAGACCACCAAAGTAAACCAAAACACAAGTGCTGCCCTGAGGATGAGAAAACCTGCAGCGATTTCTAAGCCTGTGGCCACTTTTAGAAAGAACATAAACAGCAGAGTATTGACTGAAACATCTCTGGTCTTTCAGCCTTCTTTCCCGCTCACTCCATCCTCTGCCTTTTGCCAGCTTGCCATGCTGGCACTGGAAGAGCCTGCTCGGCCTTCGAGCTTCCCTTCTCTTCAGTGCTCTAGCTGGAGGCCTATAGCTATGAGGAAAAACTGCATCATAAACTGCATCGCCAGGCCTTTACCTTGACCTCAGTCAAGCCTTGACTCAGCAAAGCTGCTAAGAGCATTGAAATCAATGGCCATTAAGTATGTGCTTAAGGGATTTAAAGCATGAATGTAATTGTTCCACTAATCCAGGATCTCAGTCTCTTTCACTCCTGCAATTGCCTACACAAGAGTTAGCCAATGAAGACACCAAGTTAAAATGCTTATTTGCCATCAAATCTTGTGGGCATGTATGCCACCTTAGCTGCTTCTTTCTGCCCTGATTCATATCCATCTCAGTACATTGTCCTGAGTTTGATTCTGCTGCTCCCAGTCTCACAGAATAATATCCCATTCTTTGTGAAGTCCCATTGAAGCTCAATGGGCTGCTGTTAGAGTGAACATAAAATCAATCAAAAAGCTAGAAGTGGTGCAAAGAGGAAGGGGAAATCATGTCCCTTGCCTACTACAGAGATCAGCTAGACAATCTGTGGCCACTGGCACAAGCAGGGAGAGAAGTCTCTTCTGTCATCTCAAGCTGAGCTTGATCAGTGGGTCTAGGGTATATCTTACTCAGGATGGCTAAGAAAGACCACACAAATGACAAAAGCCTAGGCAGAGATGCAACTTCCTCCATATTTAAAACATAAAAACAACAAAATCAACCTCACTGCTAAGCCTTAAAGCTTCTTGAGAGAAGAAGAGCTTTCATTGATCCATGATCTATTATGAGAATGTCTGTTCAACTTCAATCTTTTAAACACACCTATGCAAACAATAGAGATTTACTCCAGTAGCACTATCCTTCAACAAAAAATCGATGAATCTGATGACTGAAAACTGTAAGTTTAATTGGCAAAAAGAAAGGAAAACACCTCACTTCTCTAACAGCTGAAACAAACAATTGCATACAACAAACTCAAATATAAACTAAGACTGAGAGAGGTGAAATACTGAGAAAAGTGAGAACATAAAACCAGAAGATTGAATTAATTTCCAAAAATGATGAATGAATATTTTCCTATAAACCAAAAAACACACAGTTAATGGGACAATTCTGTAACAATTCTTATGGGAAGTTAAGCAAGCAGGAGCTGCCTTGCTCCTTGGCCTTAGACAACCCAACCACCAGGCTGTCTGGGAGTTCAAACATCCAACTGCCAGCTCTGCAACTCCATCACTGCTGACTTGGTGTCCAGGCAAGCCAGAAGGTTCATTGTGGTGGCGAAAGTCACCTTGTCTTGGTGCTCACTCGTCTGCTTGTCTAAAGAACAGGTGGATGCCTTCTCAGGACACCCAAACAGCTAAAATTCTACAGACAACGAAGTTGTCTCCATCCCACTATAAAGCAAAACGTATTGTGTAAGATTTCTCTCTCTTCTTTTTTAATTTCTTTTTCTTCACATAAATTGTCCCTCTGCTCAGTTCTACTAAATCTTGTCTTCTTTTGAAATCATGCACAATAATATAAAATCAGAAATATTTCCAGATTCATAGGTAGAATTACACAGTTTATCCCAAAAACTCATATAAGAGCAGAATCACAGGAATGAGTTTTTCATTTAGCAAATGCAGAAACTGTGGCAGTCATCATGAGTCCTGCTGTATTTTGGTACAGTTCCCAAAAAACCACCATGCTCATTCTACAGAATAACTTTCTTAAGAGATCAGAACTTGAAATAATATCTGCTTATGTGGTTAATGTGTCCCATTTACATTTTGTCTTAAGATTATTTAAAACTGATAACACTACAGAAAACAAGTGTGTTCTGATTCCATTATGTTCATCTCCAAAGCACACTGAAGTAGCCAAGCTACAGAGCACCAAAAGCAAATTTTAAATTCAAACACGGATTGTCAGTATTAAATTTGTGGTTTAGGACTCTCTGATAACTTTATATAAGTCATCTGTATAGTAAGCACTTTCTAGCTTCTGGAAGATAGCAAGGCATTGTGATCTGCAATATTTGAATTTACCATGAATGTCTGCTTAGTGATGAATTTCATAGTTCATTTCAAGCAACATGAACAGTTGAAAATAGTTGTCTTACTCAAGAAGACTTTATAAACAGTAGGAAGCAATGCTTGACAAACAAGTTATTCATTTGGGAAGCTCCTCTGAGCTCTATTTAATAGAAACCTAAATTAATTTCCAAATATCATTTAGCTAGTCTTTGATGTGGTATATCACATCTTTATCAATGTAATAACAATTAATTCAATTTCTGATGTGGGCATTACTATTACTTTCCTGTCTGGGAAAAGTATAACATTTTCTTCTCCTCTCTCCCCCTTTTTAAGTCTTTTTTTCTTTCCTTTTTGCTTAAAGACAAATTTGTACCTACCACATTCTGTCTTTACTCATCTGTTGCAAACTTGTGGTCTCTCTAAGGAAACATCAAGTTGTGTTCCTTGGTACTTCAGATTTGATTATTGACTCTATTACACGTAGAACTGTCTCCCAAAGCTCATGTATATCAGGGCATGACCAAAACTTACGGCAAGAGTCTCCCATATGCCTATTACAGATCCCGCATTCATTATATTCTCTTGCTCCCATATGATGGGATCTCCCTCATGGTTAATACCTTCAATGCAAGAACTTGAAAAGGATAACTTCAAAATTGCATCTTGGACTGCTTTTTAATTCTCCCTACCAACCTTAAACCAGCTCATTTCTAGTACACGTTGCTTGCTACTTCCATTGCTTAACTGTTTACCTGCTGTATCAGGCACTGGGAAGGTAAAGTAGAAATACAGATATACTCTGGAAGCAGCAGTTCTACAGTGGGAAATGACTGTGTTCAATAATAATCACTAATCAATAATACAGGATCTTTCACTATTTAAGACCATCTCTCTTACTCAGACTACAAGCGTTGTCATTGGCTTCAGTACTGCTCCTCGTGTGACTATAAGCATTCCCTCTATTTAGAAAGGGCTTCCATATCTCTCCTAAACAGATTTGGTTTGTTTTGTGCAGTAAATAAACTAATGTGTTTAGTACAAAATTAACAAGAGAAAAAAACCCCTAAATTATAATCAAAGGACTGCTTAAGGATGATCTGTGAAGGAGAGCAAAACAGGAGACATTACAGACTTCAAGAAGTGCAAGAGAAGGCTTCTGAAGCAGCCACAAAATTAATAGTGGTCGGGGCAGGTGAACATTTCCAGAGTAAGGCACTGGAGAATACCCCACTCCATGGAATTAATGGCCATGCCCACAAATACTCTTATAAATGTGGCAGGTAATATTGACACAGAGACAGATGTGAATGATGCGCAAGCACGGTCTCTCATAGGTTAGAAAAAGCGTAATCAGAAGTAGGTGAGATTTCTACACCAACCAAAGCAGCCAACCACTACCATTACCTGATCGGGGTCTTAATTAATATTCTGAAAATGTGGACTGTGTGTCATGTAGTCATTGCTGCCACAAAAACTGAAATGTATGTAATCTAAAATATGTAAGCTGTTAACAATTGTTTGATACTTCTATCACGCTTGTTAGGGTTTACTAGGTATACAGACCACATACTATGTTTCCACTGTGATTGCATGTATATTTAAATCAGGTTCTGTGATTATACTTGTTGAATTAGAATCTGCATTTTACAAATGTTCTCCAGTCTTTTTCTAAAATTTCTGTTTTCTATACGTAGATAAATTTATTACAGTGTTTATAAATTTACATGAACACAGTGCAAATTCAGTCAAAGCAAATGAGTTTCAAAATTGAAATAGAAACGGCAACATTTTGCAGTATTCATTCCTCGCTGCCTGGGAGACAGCCGTATCTCAAGAGGTTACCAGCTCAACTCAGTAAAACCAAAGGTACCAGGACCAGCATTCAGCTTGCTGGGCGTTTATCTGGACTGAACCTCCTTGCCTCTGGGGGCCTAACTCATCACTGGTTTTAAGGATTTCTTATGCAGCTGCTTTAATCCTTGCGACATCCTTGTCACTTTCTAGAACTGAGCAAGATTTAGTACCAAGGCTGATGCTGGGTTTATTTTTAGGGCTGCTTCTGATTTTTTCAGGTTGTGCCTCTTCTTTCTGAAATTGCCAGGTTACAGAAACCTCCAGGAATTCTGCCTTTCTTTCACTTCAGTTCTCCCTCCCCCGTTCGTTTTTCCCCACTATGTGAGTCTAAGTCTCTCAGTAACAGACCCGTTTCCGCAAGGTGAGATATGGAGAATAATGGAGGAAAGGAGTTAAAGAAATCCTTTTTCATGGCATATGATTTATTACAAAGAGAATTCTCCACTCTTCCCTTCAGCTTTGTAAGGTTGCGTTGGTTCATTGGATCAGTACCAGGTGAATCTCCAGATAATACTGCACACAAAGCCGGGGAGTTCAAATCCACAAATGGCACTACCAACAGGGATAGGATTTGAAATTGAAAAGGTAGTGGGGGAGGGGGTGCGCTCACTTTTTTTCTCCCCTCAGGCTTATTGCAATAAAAGTGTAGACAGAGGGTAATTGGTCTCTATTGTTGCACGTCTTGGAAGCCAGAGTCATAGCAAGAAACTGCTGTGAGACTGCAGCCTGCAATACCATGCAGGAAGAGTAGGTGTGCAGCACGACGGAGTGAATACAAGGGGAACACTTGGGAGACTTGCTTCTTTCAATAAATATATCATCTTAATCCTGTTGTATTAACAACGTTTTACAAATCATCTCTACACCTGGCGTTGTCAGAGTCTTCATTAGTGTGCATTTCACCATTTGGGTGCTTGGGGTTTGCGATTTATGCATTTGCCTACTATTCATTAAAGAGGATGCATTCAAGCCCACATGTTCCAAGGCAATTAACTAGCAAGACATCCTAACACTCCAGCTACAGAGAATCCCCCCTCCCAGTGCTCTCTCCCCCTCCCCAGCTTTCTGCATTTTCAATTTAGAGCTCTGGAAACCTTCACAAAGGCTATTTAACACAACCACTGCAGTGTGCTCCAGGCAGAACACAAGTGGCCGTAAGAGCAGAACAGCAATAGCTCCCAGAGACCACATGGTGGAGTAGATGTTTACAGAATGAGCACTGCACGGTGTACTGACATAATTTTAAATGGTACATGACGGTTAAAGATGTGTTTCTCCATTTTCTGTGTAAACAATGTTAAATAAGAATAAACACAAAGGGATATTTTTTCCTTCTGGTGAATACATGCATTTCTCGGAGCTGGTAATAGGCGTTACAGACACACGCACCAAGGAGAACGCACATCTCCACCTGACACCGGCAGACTCCCTTCTCTGATCTTCAGGGTATATCTCAATTCCAGTATTTAACTCTCCCTACACACCCCAGGTCCTCAGTAACGCCATAAAGATTCCCGGGCACGAAGCAGAATGCTGGAAATAAAAACCCATCCCACAGCTAGGAGAATCACACCCTGTGAGTGCCTGGGATGCAAGACGGTAAGGCCCTATCACTAGTGCAGCTCGTCCCTGCAGCTACCAGAGGACTTAGACCGCCCTGAATATTTTCGTGCACGGTGTTCAGTCCAATTTTCAGTTTTTCAAGGGACAGTGTTTCCAATTCCAACACACACTCTGGGAGACAAGTCACTCCTCAGCAAAGTGCTAACCCCACTCGTGGATCTCTCCGCAGGAGCGGGTCTTGCTGCCCTGGCCCTGGCGGTGTTCTCAGGACTCCCACTCCCAGCTGCAGCTGAGTCACGCTGCCGTATCAATCTTGCGCACCCGGATGCTTTAACCAAGCTACTGAGAACACCTACAGTTCTTCCATTTTAAAGCCTGATTCATTGTTTGGCCTTTTCAAAACCACACACATCATTGACTTAATGAGAGGAACACAGCAGACGGTGGTTTTTTTCCACCTTTTGGATCCCCAAAAATTTCCACTGCAGGTATTGACCCTTCAGAAATTTCACATGCATAAACCACAAGGCAGTATTATATGAGCTTTCTTTTCTAATGTAGTCAAAAAACCACCAGAAGCTGTAAACCACTGAGAATGAGGATTTTAACTTCACGTGTGCTTGGTTTACTGCACTCCCGCATCCGTGAGTGCCATCAACAGGTCAAATTCCTGTCGGCCCCCTGCCCAGTCTGCCTGAGGCTTCCACACAATGCCCTAATCTTGTCTCTTCACAAACCTTTCCCTTCAGACAGGCAGAAGTCTTTAAACTATTTGTATCTCTTTGTCATTCTACATTCCTGGCTTCAGTGCCCTGTGGCAGGTTGGGTGAAGATAAGGGAAATTCATCACTGTGGTTCAGAAAACCCAGCTATTATACATTAAGCATTTCTGGAGACACAGCTCATCAGGAATCATACTTTTGTTCCTACTTCTGCCCCTCCTCAGGCTATGCAACTAGTGTGATACACAACACACCTTGCAATTGTTAGTGAATACTCCAGTTGCTGTAGACATTCCCCCACATTACAACATATATTTCAGATACTTCTTGGCAGATGAAGCTGGCAGTCCTGCTTAATCTACACACCTTCAGGCAAGAGGAAAGGAGTGTCTTGTTCCCTGTAGACCAGTATTATATGAAGGGCTCCAAAAGATGGTCCAGCTCTCACTGACAGACTTGTTACACACAGAAAGCTGCAGTCAAAGAAGCTAACTTTAATGTTATGAAGTCGAGCTCTTAAAAGTTTGCATATGCCACAGCTGCACAAATACATACAACCTGTGTCTGTCATTACCATGACACAGCCTTTAACCACAGGAGCACAGGGTTTTTTCCACAGGGCTCTTGATTTATTCTGTGCACAGGATCAACACTGTTCAGTAATGAGCAGATTATTCAATATTTTGGCTTTTCCTTATTGTTCAATATGCAGCCCTAGGCTCCTGCTTACTGCATGCTACTCAAAGCGTGCTCCGAGGACAGAGCTATTCAGTTCTTCATGGCTTTTCTAAAGTGCTTAGCACTGCAGGAGACAGCTGCTTTACAAACACTGATGGACTAATTTTCCCAACAGCACTGGTACAAGAGAGGACAACATTGCCCCCAGTTCATAAAACCGCAACTGGGACAAAAAGTGACTTACATAAGAGACATCCATTCATTTAAGCCACTGTATCCGAGAAGCCAAGGACAGAGAGAAGTTAGATTTAGAAAGTCTGTTACATGTTCAGTCTCTAACTTACCCTGATTTGAACTGAAGCTGACTGTACTCAAGGATTCTCCAATCTGATCCCAAAATAACAATGTGAATTAATAGAATATTAGAAATATCTAAGTTTGTGGAATTAGGACAGCTGGATGTTACTATAAAATAGTAAAACATTACTGGATTGTGAATGGGTTTTGGATGATTTTCTGTTGCACCTTAATTCAGCCATTTTGCTTGGCTTTGCATCCCAACACTGCTGCATTCAACTGTGTCTGAGAACCTGCTCTAAGATGTGGTGGTTAGGGTTAGCCCTTATCTTGCCCTTACTCTCCTGAGTAGCATTAAATTATGACTTTGCTACATCACAGGCTATCAGACTGTTTGTATCCAGAACATCACTAACGCAAAGGCAGCGATGCTGCACACATATTCAAAATGCAGCCAGAAGTCCATCTCCATCATCACAAAGGCCTTTTCCTCTTTGATATCCTAAAGCAAGGGTTTGACTTGATACCAAAACAGCAAACTGCCGGCTGAATACTAACTACGAAGGCTCAGCTGCCCAGCACCAGAAAGCACGATTGCTATAACCGTGTTTGCTAACAGGCTCTAACACACTTAGGTATTTCTCGGCCTCACACACAGCCAGAATATTGATTGTATTCCTATGTAGTCTTGCAATGTCTGTAACTCATTCAGCTTGCAAATTACTTTTTGAACACATAAGTATCCATCTGTTTTGGGTTGGTGGGAGAGAAAGGCCCCTTTTATTGTCTCTGCACAGCATTGCTCAACCCACACACGTCCCTCACAAGCAGCCTAGCCCTGCTTTATTAGTTAGCACCTATAGTTTTAAGCAAAACTTAGAGTCAGGGATATGTCCGTTAGCCAGGTACACCAGTACAAAGTCCCTTTACCACTGCTGAGAGAAAAATTTGCAATTGCATGGAAAGTCCTGAACAAAACTCCAGGTCTCATAATATTACAGGAGAAGGGAGAATGACCCAGTGGTTTGCTTTGGGTGACAACATGAGGCTGTTAAGACCTCTTACGCAGCCTAGGGAAAAATTGCAATGCCTCAGTTCTTCTCTTGTAAAAATAATTATGTTATCAACCCTCCATAGTGTTTTGAGAGGAAATAGTGAAGGATTATGAAGTACTGTGGTGCTAGAGTGGTGGGGCTATATTAGGTTCTACAGATGGAGATTAAGTGATTTATGGAATTGCAGAAAGGTTTATCTGACAGACCCTGAATTTTGGTGAGGTTTGTTTGCAACAAGATTGTGCTACTTCGCACTTAACAAACACTTCTGAAATGCCTGTAAGAGCAATAAGATATCCCAGTCCACTTTATGAGAGAAATTCACTGAGGGCTTGGGTGGAGGAGGAGGATTGTATGGGCTGGTTCTGTTAGATCAGTGAACATTTCCTCTTGTTTCTTCTACCCCTAACCCTCATAGCTGAAGATATTTTCCTCTCAAATGTGTCTCTAGTCTCACTTTAATTTCCAAGGTCACCTGGCCCACTGGGTGTGTTACATCTTGCTGTCTAATTAAAGAGAGAATATTAACCTTATTCCAATATATTGTTTTAGTACCTGTCAGCTGAGTACTCTGCATTATCAAAGGGACAATGTGGCCAAGTCAGTTAAAAAAACCAACAAACCCAATCCCAAAACAAAACCCAATGACAAAAACCACACCAAAAACCCCAGACCATTTCATCTTTGGAAAGTCCACCAGAAACTCTCAGCATGATGCAGATGTTCATCCCATAATCACTGCTATGATAAAATAACAAACATTTCATAACAGAAATAATACCAGTGTCTTGTTTGTCACACAACATTTCAGAAGATGGCAGGCAAGCGATAAAGCCCTGATCTGTCTCTGATTGCAATCAACAAAAAGCCCAGATGCTTTCAAAGGGAGTTAAATCAGGCTCAGATCTTTTCCAATCACTTGTTAATTTAAGGGGCAGAGTTTTACCATCTGAGCTTCACTGTGTGCCACTGCTTCAGTCCAAACACCACAGAGCAGGGTGAACTATTTGACAGCATGGTGGTCTCTGTTCCGTTACCAATTTCTACCTCAAATCACTTTAGCTTTATATTTTCCACCAATGCCAGTAGTCAAGCACACTGTACACCCTAGAAGGGAAGCCGCTTGGCAAAAACATATTTCTCACAATACTCCATGACATGTCCTCTTACTAACTCAGAAGAATATATGAGGGGGTTTGATGCCACCACATGAGATATGGGTCAGTTGTCCGATACGGATGCTTGTCCGATGCAGAAGAATGGGAATGTAAAGCACTCAAACTGTAACTTCTATCAATCACTGCAATGCACCAGCAGAGTGTGATTTGAAACCAAGCCAAGCTGAAACTACACATTTTGATTCCGAAGCACTGAAACATCTCATTGCAATGAATAATGGTACAATGGAAGATTAGTATGAGAATCCTGATGAGAATGTTAAATATGAAAACTTTAAACCTTCAGGGAGTCAGAGCATTTTTTTTTTTTTTTGTTATTATCCATCAAAAATAAGCACTTGGGGATAAAAGTGGCCAGAAAAACAATTTTTGTCACTAATTAATAGAAAATGTTATTATTATTATTCACTTTTCTGTGTTATATAAAAGAATGCAACAATTACAGAAGACATGTAACATTTGAAGAAAGGAGATGAGGATGAAACACCACGCCACATGAAACTGTCAGGTAGCTGTTACACAGGCAGACCAGGAAACAGTTCAGGTGGAAGCTGATCTTAGCATCCCACTTCTTATCCCACTCCTTTCATTTAGCTTACTTAATCAAAAAAGCAGCTATGTTGCCTAAATATTCATGAAAGAAAGATTTCTTGTCAGTCCAGTTACTTGAATTAAACTTGCGATGCAGAACTGATCTTATTTTCTTATGTAATCCTTTCAGACATTATCCAATGTGAAATTATGACATGCCACTGGACTTGGCTTTGTACATCTGTTCTCATCCTTAGATACTTCACTTCCAAATTTAACTGTATGAAGCCAAGAACTCCATAACTGTCAAAGACAAAAGTACACAGTTCTGTCTAACTCTGTCTCTCTGGCATTATGATCTATATTATTTTTCTAGTGAGCCCTCCCCTTTCAGTCAGCCACAAATTACTGATGAATATTCAAGTAGTAAGATACATGGGTACATTAAAATCATGTAAGCAAATTGAAACATGAAAGCTCAGTCATATATTGGTTCACTGGCAAGCTTGTCCATTGTCGCTCAAAAAGTAAAGTGAATAGGTAAAGCACAAACCAAATATTGCTTTAGCTAAGTTTTATTGGGAAAATTATAGTTACGAGTGCAAGTGTTGTCCTGTGCCATTCTCTGTTGAGATGGTGAATGTCGTACTTGTTCTCTTGAGCACGTTCCATGTGAAATGAAAGCTGCCATGGCAGTGGAAGGAAATTCAGTGCAGGACCATCTTGTGGTCAAAAAGTACAAATGCTCATGTGCTTCTCCATGCTGCACCACTCAGTTCCTTTTGCTTTTCCATGCTGCTTGTTGTCAGAGTTCAATTTCCTCACTACGTCCACACTAGAGCAACAGAAGAGCTACTTTTCAGTCTGCCTTAGTAAGAAAAAAACTTGAATAACCGTACTGATCAGGCCCCAAAGTGTGGTTTTGCCTGCCTGTACCTCTCTACTTGTACCCCATCTAACTTGTAAATCCACAGGCCAACTTTTACTTAGTTTCACAGAATAGGACATGATAGTAAAGAGGCTTACATATAAAGGCACATATGAAGTATGTGCACGGATGTGTGTATAGTGGGGAAAAGGTCAGGCTTAGGAAGAGGGATGCATTTCAAGCTCTCTTGTAAACGCAGCCAGGCCTGAGCTCTGCTTTTCTTCTGGCTCCTTGTGTGTCTCTAAATGGATGAGAAATGAAGTATAGTGACGTGGCAGTCACAAGCGGTTCCCACAGACAATCAGCCATGTACAGAAGGCAGTGAAATTGGAAGTTTGAGAGGAGCTTTTTTTTTTAATTTCTGGCTTTTTGCCTGAAAGAGATTCCAGCACACATGCCTGACACTAGAAATCATTTCCTCCTGTCTCAGGATTCAGACTCCGTGCAGGAGAATGCTGCACTCATTTCAACCAAGGCTGTTACTTTAAGAGGGTTAAGCTCTACCATGTCCAGCTAAAACCAGAGAGGAATCTAGAGATCACAGCATACAACGTCCTAAACCCTATCCTATAGCACTGAAAGGGAAAGACCTTTGACTTGTCCCTTTTTAGTTAAAGGAAACAAGGCTGATTAGGTCATGCTGTTTGTTCCTGTGTTACATTTCAGTAATTTCTGGGTCTACTGGTGAACTTCAATCAAATTCAATGATAACTTCAAAGATTTTCAGTTTCTGCAAGTTCTATGAATACAGGCATTTAGGCTGAAGAGAAAGAGAGAAATCCTATGAAAGTCTCCACTGAAAAGATTATACAATGAAGTCAGTCTTTATTAGGCAACAGAGAATCCACATGGGGGAAAAAACCTCCCACATGATGACTTTTTATCCATGGAGTTTTTCAAAACTTGACAGTAAAAAGCCCTAAGCAACCGAAGTAACACTGAAGTTTGCCCTACTTTGAGAAAGGACTTGGACTGAAGACTTCCAGATGTCTACGTTAATCTCTTTTTCCCCGATCTCTATGAAAGTCTCAAATACAGGAAAAGTTTCAATCACTGCTCATACCTCAGTAGACACCAGAGAACCCAGCAGCGGGTCAGCAGGTTTCACTGGCTTAGGGAATGACTTATTTTTCTTTATGCATATTTGCAGCCTCACACAGTTCAGCACCCGTGAAATAAACTCCTATACAAAAACGTATACAATGATCATACATGAGTGGGAACTGGAGGAGCAAACAGACTTAAATTTTAAGCTTTCATGGCTTAGCATAAACAAATATGAAACAATTTATCCTCAGAAAGTAGAGGTGGGAAGGGGATACTGAGAGCATCTTCTAGACACTCAGGGAGACTGAGACCTAGGGAGCCTGGAGCGAAGAGAACATTTCAAAAACCATTTAAAGCCTTAGGAAAGTTAGATGCAAAGACGAAGCTTGCCCGATTCATTCACTGGGGCTGTAACGATTCTCTTCATACATTGCTACCCCTCAGATTGTCAAAAATTAGCCAGCTCTGTCAAATGTCGCTTTCTCTTTAACAAAGACTATCTTTTAAAATCTCAGTTTATATTCGTACTGGGCGAACAGATTTTGGAAAAAATAAGAACAGTCTAATAACTTCCTAGAGAAAGCCACAGAAATAGCTTCTAAAGAACTCACACCGAGTCAAGACTCTTGATGAGCCTGCAAAGTCTATTTGAATTTTATATTCTCCGCTCTTTTATTTTTCATAAATTCATCCTCTGCC
Organism: Mesitornis unicolor; assembly: GCF_000695765.1. Lineage (NCBI taxonomy): Eukaryota > Metazoa > Chordata > Aves > Mesitornithiformes > Mesitornithidae > Mesitornis > Mesitornis unicolor. The sequence continues at coordinate 38,795 of NW_010176620.1, read as the reverse complement.
CATGTCCAAGCTAACATGGGACTAAAACTCAAAATACTAATCCAAGATGGGGACCCATTTCCACACCTTTTAGGTGACAGACAGTCCATGATCTTGTAGAGATTATGAAGTGATTAGGAACGCCTTGTTAGAGATCCTTGTAGACTTTCATCGAGTTGTAAATAGACACAGAAATTTCACCTTCCCAGCTGATTTGCCCATTAGCTTGCTGTTTCCTACAGCAGTAAAAGCAATGTTTAACTACGTAGACTGTTGCTCACTGCTTTAGCACCTGCACTGCCTCTCGTGGTAAGCCTTTTTAGAAGCATTGCTGACAAAAATGAGTAATGTTAGTTCAGATGGCAGCCCTAAGCCTCTAAAACCACTGCTTCTGATGTGATGAAGCAAAGTGCCCATCTTTGTTTTCCCAACTCATCCCACAAGTGCCATCTTCCTGACGGGGCTCTGGTATCAGTCCTTTCAGCTATACTCTGTCCCAAAAAGTACTTCAATATTTGGCAGGCAAGACAGAATACTGTTCAGCAGTTTGGATACCTAGTTCATTCAAGCTAAAACTAGGATCTGAGTCGTGTGGCTTCCACTGTAAAATGATTTAGTTCTTTGATTTTGGTAGTTAGTGCTCCCACCTTCCAGTATTTCAGAAGCTGACTCCTGTTCTTGCCTCCCAACAAAAAAAATGCAAGACAACTTGTTTGTAAGGCTTATGAAATGGGACTCCTGGAGACACGTAGAGAAAAGAGCAATTCACTACCCTCAAAATCAAACCATTCCTCCACATTGGCTTGACCTTAATGCCTGCCAAGAACATGGTGGTACTCTTACCTGAAACTCTCAGGGAAGAATTAATAAAATAAAACAACGTCGGTAGTAGTGAAATGTGTCACACTGACCACGAATGTGCTTGGAAGAGAAGACAGAGGTAAGCAAATTTGAGGCTTACAAAATTAAGTGTCTCACCTGTAATGGAAGCACATGGAAAGAATAGTTTCATAGTCAGGAAAAGAAGAGATGAAAATTACTTTCTCCACTTTAAAAGAAAATTTATTGAAGTCCGGAAGACAAGAACAGAAGTAAAGAAAAAAAACACCCAAAACAAAACAGCCCAGAAGAGCTCTGAAAATCCAATCTCTCCCATCAGCCTCTGGAAAATGGATAACCTATGCGTGGTATGATTGAATTTCTCTGTTTCATCACCCTAGTGGTAGCATCTTGTATGAAACTCTGCTTTATGAATTGAGTTTTGAGAGGGACCTGGGAGAGCAGGAGTTATACCAATCTAATCAGGATGTGACAAACACATGCATCAAAATGTTGCATTGTCAAGATCCAGAAGCCACTTAATTCCAGAAAGATTTTAAAGTTGAGAAAGTAGTTTTGGCACCAGGATTAGAAATGATGAGAACAAAGATGAAAATCCAGGTGGGGAAAGATAACACAATTTTTTCAAAACTTCCTTTCAAAAATTAGGCCATGTTCCTACATGGTTTCTGACTAACTTCTTATACAAACCTATGTTCTGTTCAAATGAAGGAAACACGTTCCTTTTCTTCCATTTTTCCATCTATTTTCTGAACACGTGTTAATAATGGAATGAAAGATACATGAACCGAGATGTATAACACCGTAGTAAAACCTGTAAAACACATAGGATGAAATACCCCACGACGTTCTGAGGAAAACATCCCAACAAAGCAGGTTAAATACAAAAACAACATGCCACTGTCACTGCCGCACAGCGAAGAAAGAACCACGCTAATGCCACTGTCACGCAGGAAAGCAAGCAAGATTCATGAGGTTGCTTTGTGATGGCTCCTAACAAAAGCAGTGCACAGAAATAGCCCATGATTATCAATAACGT